>NC_057864.1:317982824-318282824 GCF_019393635.1 Dromiciops gliroides
CACAGATGATAAGAGGGTTAAACAAATGGTCAGGAAGGGATTACACGGGACTCTTGCTGACACAAAGGACTCAACTCTGTTGCTTTACCCATACTAAGATTTTGGTCATAGTCCTGGGTAGCACTCCCACTTTGAGGAGCACTAGTACACCAGATCTTGTGGTCACAGTGAAGCTGAGACCCTCACAACAGTTCTAGGCCAGAAAAAAAGTGCTTGTGGTCACTCACAGACCAGAGTACAGGCCAGGAGAGTACTAAATACTACTCTCTTTTGATCATAACACCTTGGAAGTACCAAAAACTTAGAGATATGGAGAACTATTTTTGAAAGCAGCTGGAAGTGAGGCCTTACTTTTTACAATGAGTCAAGAAATAGGCTGGGGAAATGAGCAAAAAAAATAAAACCTCAAAATTAATTCTGACTATAGGAAATTATTCTGAAGAAAACATAAAATAAAACCCCCTACATAAAAAGCCTTCAAGAAAAATATGAGTTGGTCTCAGGCCATTCAAAATGGAATTTAAAAAAAACAAGTAAGAGAGTTAGAGGAAAAATTGGAAAGAGAAATGAGAGTGATGCAAGAAAATAATGAAAAAAAAAGAATCAACAGTTTGGTAAAGGGAACAAAAAATTCTGAAGAAAATAATACTTTGAAAAGCAGAATAGGCTGAATGGTAAAAGAGGTACAGAAATTCATTGAGGAGAAGAATGCCTTGAAAAGTAGCATTGGCTATATGGAAAAAAAGATAGAAAAACCCACTAAAGAAAATAATTACTAAAAAGTTGAATCAAGCATGAGGAAGCTAATGACTTTATGGGACATCAAAAATCAATCAAATAAAATCAAAGACATGAAAAAATAGAAGACAATGTGAAATATCTCATTGGAAAAAACAATTGAACTGGAAATTAAACCGAGCATATATAATTTCAAAATTATTAGACTACCTGAAAGTTAGATAAAAAAGGGCCTAGATATCATTTTTTTCAAGAAATAATCAAGAAAAACTACCGTAATATTCTAGTACCAGAGGATACAATAGAAATTAAAAGAATCCACTTATCTCCTCAAAGAGATGCCAAAATGAAAAGGTCCAGGAATATTAGAGCCAAATTCCTGAGCTCTCAGGTCAAGGAGAAAATATTGCAAGTAGCAGAAAGAAACAATTCAAATATTGTGGAGCCACAGTCCAGATAACACAAGATTCAGCAACTTCTACCTTAAAGGATGATTGGAGAGTTTAAAATATGATATTCCAAAGGGTAAAGAAGTTAGGATTACAACCAAGAAGTACCAACATACCCAGATAAACTGAGTATAATCCTTCAAGAGGGACAAAAAAGGAAATTCATTGAAAAAGAGGACTTTCAAGCATTCATAAAGAAAAGACCAGACTTGAATAGAAAATTTTATTTTCAAAGAGAATCATAAAAAAGGTAAACAGGAAAGGAAAATCATAAGGGACATAATAAGGTTAAAGTGTTCACATTCTTACATAGGAAGATGATACTTTTAACTCATAAGAACTTCCTCATTTTTAGGACAGTTAGAAGGAGTTTATATATAGACAGAGGGCATTGGTACAAGTTGAATATGAAGGGATGGTATCTAAAAAAATAAAATTAAGTGATAAGAAAGAGGAATGCACTTGGAGAAAGGGAAAGGATGAATTAGTTTAGGGTAAATCATATGATGTAAAAAAGGCAAGAAAGCTTGAACAGGGAAAGGGAAAATGGGGGAGGTGGCAAACAGCACTTGAACTTTTCTCTCTTTAGAATTGGCTGAAAGAGGGAATAACATACACAGATGAGTAAATAAATCTCACTCTTAGGAATGTGGGAGGGGAAATGGAAAAAGAAGGGGTATGGGCATGATAGAAGGGAAGGCAGATTCAGTGAGGTGGTGGTCAGAAGCAAACACCTTTGAAGAGGGACAGGGTGAACGAGAAAGAGAATAGAATAAACAGGGAGGAAATGGGATGGAGGTAAATACAGTTGACAGTCATAATTGTAACAAAAATTGAAGCATATTTCTCTGATAAAATCCTGACTTCTCAAACAAATAGAAAACTGAGTCAAATTTATAAAAATAACCATTATCCCCCAATTAATCAATGGTCAAAAGATATGAAGTCAATTTCCAGATAAACTAATTAAAGCTATCTATAGACATATGTAAAAATGCTTTAAATCTCTATTCATTGGAGATATGTAAATTAAAACAATTCTGAGGTATTGCCTCACACCTTTTAGATTGGTAATAGGATAGAAAAGAAAAATGACAAATTTTGGAAGGGATGTGAGAAAATTGAGACACTAATGCATTGTTGATGGAGTTGTGAACTGATTCAATCATTCTGTAGAGCAATTTGGAACCATGCCAAAATAGCTATAAAACCATACATAAGGGGCAGCTAGGTGGCACAGTGGATAAAGCACTGGCCCTGGATTCAGGAGGACCTGAGTTCAAATTCAGCCTCAGACACTTGACACTTTCTACCTGTATGACCCTGGGCAAGTCACTTAACCCTCATTGCCCCATAAAACAAAACAAAACAAACCATAGATACCCTTTGACCTGCCTCTAGAGAAAGAACTGATAGAGTCTGAATACAGACTGAAGCATTTTTTAAAAATTTTCTTTATTTTTCTTGTATCTATTATTTCAGTCTGTTTCCTTTTATTACAAAATATATAGAAATATGCTTTGTTTAACTAAATATTTATCATTTATATCAAATTGCTTGCCTTCTCAATGATGAGGGGAAGGATGGAGAGAATTTTGAACTTTTTTTTTTTACTGAATTCTAGAAATTGTTTTTACCTGTAATTGAAAAAAATACTATTTTTGAATGTGTCTAGAGACCTATACTCCAAAAAAACATAATTATAATCATTAGTTGAAGGATGGAAACTTTAAGGAGTGTGATCTATGACTGCAAAAGAATACTATGGAATAAAGACAGAGGTCATCATTAAAATTGAGCATCAACATATGGACATAAGCAGACTATGGGAGATCAGCTGAGTAGCCTGTCCAATAGAGATGCCATATATAATAGGCAGTTTAGAAGGCATCCCATAGGAGAGAAAGGACTTCAAATATATATTAGTACCATAGTTGTGAGTTACCTTGTTCACATTAGTTCCCCATACATATGCCTCATTACAACTATACAGTGATGGAGTACATTCTCCCTAGAGTCTCTGAGAGAATCTACTGGTTGGCTGTTAAGGAGAAACATTCTAATGAGGGCTAATGGGTTCTAATTTTAGGAATGACTACTCAGAGGGAATTTATGGATTTAATTTAATTTAGCTAGTGCTTTATCCGATACTATTATTGGGAGGTCTTTTCCCAGTTCATGAGTAACATCTCCTACTATTTTGTCACTATTTCTGAAATTCCACAATAAACAATATACTCCTTAAAGGCAGTATATATTTTAGACACTTTTCTTTCAAAAAGATATCCTTTGAGAGAGGGGGATAGTAATAATTCACATTTATGTGTTGCTTTAATTTTTATAAAGCATTTTTGTCCTAACAAACTTTTGAGATATGTGGGGCAATTATTATTGTCCCCATTCTACAGTGTTAAATTTAAGACACTGAGAGGTTAAATGATATTGAAGTATTTCAATACAAGTATTGAAGTATTTAAAATAGAAGTCTAATATATGTCTTTTGATGTCAAATTCAATCCCCTATATAAAGGTGACTATTATGATGTTATTTTGAATTTACTGTGCCTTCATCATTTTAATATTCTTCATTTAAAGGGGGGATATATAGATTGTAAGAAAGAAATGAAATTTGAGATTGGAAACTTTGACATCATATGGTAATTGGTGCCTTAATCAAATTTGGTGAGATTCAAAGTAAAGATTATTCTGTCACTAACAATTAAAACATTCATATTTGATCTCTAATGTGTTAAAAAACAGAACTATTTATTAAATATATTATTGTGCAACATTATTTCTTAAACCTTAGAATAAATATCATGATCTTAGCTTCTAAGAGACTAATGGGAAAATGGAAAATATTTACTTAATCTTGTAGAATATTTTTCCCTGATAATATCATTGAAAGTGTTCATCCAGCTGCTGCCTAGAAATTTGTAGGGAAGGTGAAACCTCTACTTCCAAAATCAGTCAGTTTCACTCTTAATTAGCTCTAATTGTAAAAAAAAAAAAGTTATTTATTTTAAGCCCAAATTTTGCTCTCCTAAATTTCTATCTAATGCTCTCCCTTCTGCTTTCTAGTGCCAAGTAGAACAAATATAATCCTTTTGTCTACATGACAGCCTTTCAAATGCTTGGAGACAGCTGTCATGTAGTATATGCCATCTGAATCTTTTATTCTTGAAAATAAATATAAACTTTCCATCAATCCTTATAAGATACATGTCTTTTAAACATCCTTGTTGGCTTCTTCTTGATTCTCTCTTATTTACCACAATCTTTCCTAAAATATGGTATCCAGAACTATAAAGAAAAACATGCTTAAAATGTGGTTGGCTTAGGGAAGAACATGGTGGTGCTCATACATTCTTTTTCTTTGGCTTTATGCCTCCCTTAATGAAGCCTAAGTTTTCATTACCATTTTTGGCTTCCATATCACACTGTTTAGACATGTTGCATTAACGTCCAGTAAAAATGCCATATATTGTTTGATAAAGTTCTCTTAAGCTAAGACTTTCCAATTTTGTATTTGTGAAATTGAATTTTCAAACCCAAGTGTAAGATTTTTTAAAAATCCATTTAAATTCTAGCTTAATGCGCTATTTACTTTATCAACCAACACATTTCTTATTTTTCTTATCTAATAATTGTACATGTTGGGGGCAGCTAGGTTGTGCAGTGGATAAAGCACCTGGATTCAGGAATACCTGAGTTCAAATCCAGCCTCAGACATTTGACACTTACCAGCTGTGTGACCCTAGGCAAGTCACTTAACCCCCATTGCCCCGCCAAAAAAAAAAAAAAATTGTACATGTGTTAGATATGACTTTATCCAGGTTATTGAGAAGAATAAATGCTAAATATTACTGGCCACATCTAGATCACTTTAGATTTCTATTAGAACTACTCTTCCAAGTTCATATTATATTAGTAATAGTTATTCTGTGAGTCTGGCTATTTAACCCATTCAAAATCCATATAATTATTATTTTGTTTGTATAACTCATCTTTTCATAAAGAAAACATCAAAGATTTTAAAAAGAGCATTGCTCTTTTTAAAGTAAACTGCAGCATTCCCCTGATCCAGTAACCCTCCCAAAATGGAAATGATATTAGGCTGGCATGGCCTTCACTTGATGAATTCATGCTGGCTGGCTATAATTGTTACTTACGTCCTACATGGTCATGACCTAAAATGATACATTAAAAATTTTTGTCATTATTTAGAATTGTTTACTTGTCATATTAGAAAAAAGATCAAAGAAATAAAAAAGCCTATTGCTCAGAACTTTTACCAATTATCAAAAGAGGTAAAAATGTGATTTGCAAATAACTGCATAATAATCTAATTTCCAAATAATTTCAAAATACCAGAGTTCTGGAACAGGGGGAGGAAGAGAAGGAGGGGATAAAAAGAGAAGGAGGAGGCAGGGAAATGTATATTACCTGACAAAAGATTGGGTATCAAAGGTAAGAAAGAATTTGAACCTAATACCACAGTTATGAACTTAGACAACCTGTATGATAAGAGTTCATTCAATTTCAGTTAGGAAGTATGGGAGAGGGTAGGTCTGTAAGGGAAAAAATGAATCCAGTTCTGAGCATCTATAGTATGCCTGTGCATTAGATTCAAATGTTTAAGGTTGGTGGTCAATAGAGAGGCCAGGGATGTACATGTAGATCCAAGAATCACCTGCACATAGATTATGCCTCAATGCACAAGAACTAATGAGATGACCAAGCAAAGTAATATGAAGGAAAAATATAAGCTGATTTTGGAGAGAGCTCTGGTGAATACCAACAGCCAAGGACATGACACAGATGAAAATTTATCAAATGAAATCAAGGAGAGTTTACAAAGCCAAGAGGTGAACCAGGAGAAAAAATTGCCATGAAAACCCAAGGAGAAGAGGTATTAAGAATAAAAAGATAATGTCAAAAGTTACAAAGAGGTTAAGAAGGAGGAAGATTAAAGAAATGTGATTATATTTATCAATCAAGAGATCTTGAACCAGGTCAGATGGGAGTGAGGTTCAAGTATTGACTAATCCTCTCATTTTCCCCTCCACTGTAAAAAATATTATTTGTACATTTATATATATATATATATATATGTATATATATATATATATATATGGGTGGGTATGTATGTGTATATACACATAATAATACACAATAATAATAATAATAATAATAATAATAATACAAACAATAAAATAGTAATAATAATAATAGTAATCCCCAGAGCTCTCTCTTAATCTGTCTTCGGAAACTTGCTTACTAATTATGGGACCTTGGGAAAGTTTGCCTGTTTGCCTCAGTTCCCCATGTGTAAAATAAGCTGGAGAAGGAAATGGCAAATTACTCCAGTATGTTTGCCAAGAAAACTTCAAAGGGACTCACGAAGAGTTGGGCCTGACTGAAATGACTTAACAACATTCCAATTCTTCTCCCCTCACTCTTCTTCTTGTATAGCTCTTTTTATAATCACTTAATTTTTTTTTGAGATGATCACAATGTAAATGATTGACACCCATACTCTCTAAGTAAACTACTTTTAACTGCCATAATGATAATAAAGTTCTTAAGGGTTTACAAGGGCATCATGCCATTTGGGAATGTAAACCATTTAACCTTATTGAGTTCCTTAATACTTCTCACTTAGATTTAACTTTTTTTTTTTTTGCTTCTCTTAATTCATTTGTTTGAATGTCAGTTCTTTTTTTTAATTCAGTTCTGTTCTTTTCATCAGGAATGCTTGAAAGTCCTCTTGTTCATTAAATGTACATTTTTCTCCTTGAGGATTATACTCATTTTTGCTAGGTGGGATATCATTGGCCATAATCTTAGAAAATTTGCTTTCTGTAATATCATGTTGTAAGTCCTCCATTCCCTTAATGTAGTAGCTTCTGTAGCTCAATTGTATTTAAATTATTTATTTCTGGCTACTTGAAGTATTTTCCCCTTGACATGGGAGCTCTGGAATTTGGTTATAATATTCACATTTTGGGATATTTTTCAGGACATTAGCTGTGGAGTCTTTCAATTTCTATTTTATTTTCTAGTTTTCATATATTGGGGAAGTAATTCTACAAAATTTCTTGAAATATTATTTCTAGGTTCTTTTTCCCCCTATATTTCTTTCTTTCTTTCCCTCTTTGTTTGTTTGTTTGTTTCTTCTATTTGGATCATAGCATCTAGGTAGTTCAATAATTCTTAAATTATTGCTCCTTGATTCATTTCAAAGGCCAGTTGTTTTTCTGATGTTATATTTCATTTTTCTATTTTGCAAATTCTGTTGATTTTTTTATGGTTTCTATATTTATCATGGAGTCATAAGTTTCCACTTGACCAATTATAATTTTTAAGGAATTATTTTCTTCAGTGAGGTTTTGTTCCTCATTTACCATCTGGCCAATTTTGATTTTTAAAAAAATATATTTTCTTTAGACTATTTTTTTAACTTCTTTTACCAAGCTGTTAATTCTCTTTTCTCAATTTTCTCACATAGTTCTCATTCCTTGTTTTAAAAAAAATTTCCTCTACTGCTCTTATTTGATTATGTGTGTGTGTGTGTGTGTGTGTGTGTGTGTGTGTGTGTATGTGTGTGTGTGAGGCAATGGGGGTTAAGTGACTTGCCCAGGGTCACACAGCTATTAAGTGTCAGGTGTCTGAGGCCAGATTTGAACTCAGGTACTCCTGAATCCAGGGCCAGTGCTTTATCCACTGTACCACCTAGCTGCCCCTCTTATTTGATTTATAAAAAATATATATTTCTTTGTTCTTTTTTTTGTTCAAATCTCTCTTTTTAAAGCTCTTTTAGAAATTCTTGTTTGACTTGTTTCTGATGTGCATTTATCTTTAAGACTTTGCTTATAGATGTTTTCAAGTCACTGTCCTCTTCTGAATTTGTCTTGAGCTTCCCTGTGACCATAGTAGCATTTTATGGTTAGGTTATTTTGTTGTTGTGTGGTCCTCTTCTGGACTATTTCTTCACTTTGAACTATGTGTTATAGTTGGGTTCTGTTTAACTCTGTTGTAGCTGGTGCAGAGCACTGTTCAAGATTTTGTCTTGCTGTTTTCTCAGCTAGTTCTGTGGGCCTACAAGGTTTTTTGTTTGTTGGTTGGTTTTTAATGTTTCCAGGATGGTATGAATCTGGGGATGTGTGTTTCTCCTCCCCCCCCCCCCCCCGCCGCCCCGCCACTTTACTGGATTCTGCTCTGTTGCTTATCCAAAAGGGCTTTCTTCTTCCTTGCAATTGCAGGTGCTCCTTTCTTCATTGGAAAAGGAGTAATGGGTAAAATATTTGGAAAAATGACACCTGATACTTCTCCCAGTACTAGCACAGTGGTACTCTATAATCTTTTTTTCAGATTAGGTTTTCAATATCCTTATCTTCTCTGGTCAATGAGGAGTCTTTCAAGACCACTGAAGCTTCTGCTGCTGCTGCTGCTGCTGCTGCTGCTGCTGCCACCTCTGTGGCCTAAAACTAGTGTTTCTTCTGCCATGTTGTGCTCCTGGCCATTCCCCATCCTCATACTTCAGACCTCATTTTCTGTCCTTCTAAGTTGTCTTGGGATAGAAAAAAAATACTCATTCTGTACATTATGCCATTTAGAATTAAACTTAATGAAATTGTAAAAAGTTGTGTGTGTTTTTTTTGTTTTTGTTTTTTGTTAGTTTGTTTGCTTTTTACAGAGTGATATTGGGAGAGTTCAACAAAATTATTCCTTTTATTCTACCACCTTGGCTCTGCCCTTAACACAAATGAATTTAGAGGAAATATACCAGGCTGAGAATGTAGAGCTAGTTGAAATACTTTATTCAAAATTCTCTGGTGACTCCCATTTGTCTGCCAAATAAGTTTAAACTTCATTGTATGGCATTCAAGGCTTTCTATCATCTATTACCACCCTAGTTCTCCTACCTGTTTCATTCTAGTTTACCCAAGCATTCTGGGCTACTATCAAATTGAATTATTCTATCTGCTAATTCTTCTATCTGACTTTATGCTTTTGTTGCCTTCATGGTATTTCTGACACTGTTCCCTATCCCTCATATATGTATGTGTGTGTGTATATATATATATATATTTCCCTCTGCCTCTTTGCTGGTTGAATTTCCACCTACCTTTTAAAGCCTAACTATGATTCTTACCTCCTCTATAACCCTCCCTGCAGATAAGGATCTCCCTGGAACACTCATATAGCTCTTTGATTTGCATCTCCCCTAAAACACTTATTATTGAATAGTGTATATTTTTGTTATCTCTGTTATTTTCTTCTGTTCCTACAACTATAATATAAATTCCAGCCTTCAGCAGAAACCTTTGACTTTGTAAACTTTATCTCAGTTATCAACTACAACAGAATCTACACATAGTAGGTAATTAATAGATTTGCTGAATTAATGATCAAGTAGCATGCAGCCTTGGAGGGTTTTTATCCATCAGGAAATCAAAGTGAGCAAACTGATTACCTGGACAGGGAAAATCAGGAGAGTGAATCAAGGAAATAAGATGAAATGATCTTGAAGATAAACTTTCATTACTTAGTGATTTTCCCTAGGGCATGATAGGTATTATTGCTTTCCAAACTTCTCTAGCTAATGTCAACATTAGGAGGTGAAATTCCACTAAAAGGCTATTAAAATAATTCATTAGGGTATGGAGGTAACCTTGGGGTCTTGAAGACTATCATAATAAAGCGACAGCCCCTGGCAAGTCCTATTGTAAAGGCAAAGTTATAAGTATGGATTCATACATACTTTGTGCCTATCATACATAGGATCATAGATTTAGAACTCAAATGGAACACTAGTATCTATTTACTCCTTCCCAATTTTAAAGATAAGACAACTGATGCCAAAAGAGGTTCAAACATTTTCCCATGACCATAAAGAGAGCAAATAATGAGCCTAGGATTTGGATCCAAGTCCTGCTGTACCCTTCTTCTCCCATTCCACCCCCTCAATAAATGCATTCTTCTTACACCTATGCCCTTCACATTAGGGCCAAGCTAAATATATTATAGAAGTTCATTGCTGGAATGTTCTGCATTTGGTTATTTTATATTATTTTACTTTATTTTTTTTTTTGCCAGAGCACATAATGAATTAATCTATTAAGATATTAGAGGGCTCAGACCTGCATGAGTGGAAGAGTGACTCATACCAATGGGATTACATGAAAATATTAGTTGAAAATCATTCTAGGGGCAGCTAGGTGGCACTGTAGATAAAAACACCAGCCCTGGTTTCAGGAGGACCTGAGTTCAAATTCGGCCTCAGAAACTTGACACTTATGAGCTGTGTGACCCTGGGCAAGTCATTTAACACTCATTGCCCTGCCGCCCCCCAAAAGAAATCATTCTAAATATTTTCTTACAAATGTGCAAATTCAGATGCAAATATTCATATATAGTCAAGAAAATGCAGAGGTCCCAAGTGCTATGGAAGAATAATACACCCTCTGTAAATATTTGTTGAATAAATGTACAGATGAGCAGTGATTTAACAAAAAATAATTCTATTTTTGTATTACATATTATACATAATTGCTATTTTCTTGTGTTTTATATGATTATAGCATCAATGCAATCAAACAAAGCACAGCAAACACCAAAAGAGGACTAAAAACCAGATGTACAGCATCCAAATTAAAAATTACAAAATTCTAAAGCACAGAAATTCAACATCTAAGAAATTTCTGTCCACATTGCAGTTCAAGATTGGCAGAGAACATGCAATGATAATCAGCATACAGTAAACCAAGACTTCTGCCCAAACTTTATACTTAACTTCTAAGAATGTGTGGGTTTGGCGAAGAATGTTACTGCATTTGTTTTCTGCATGAATATTTTTAAACTTGCCAAACATAAGCCTAGTCTCTATTTACCTGAATTTACCCCTGCTCCAGTGACAAACGAGCAAAGTTAGGACAGTCATAATATTCTCAAATCAAACAGGATCTTGCATGGACTGAATTAATTTATTTTCTCTCCCTATAAACCTGAACTTCCTAGCAAAATAGCCAAGATAGTCACTTTGCTTAAGGCACTGAATTCCACAGGCACGATTAATGGTGTGCCTAATGCAGCCCAGCTCCTGAGTTAATAAAGCAAAAGGCAGAACATGCACTGTAGGACATCGACAAGTTTCAAAACTTAGGTTGATGCCTTTTCCTGAAAAGCCTCCAGCAACCACATCAACCAGAAGAATGACCTGACAAAAAGGACACCTCCCTCACCAATTAGTTCTGCTGAGTCATCCACAGCATGGGACAGAGAATTAGCATACCTAACTTCCTGCTCTGCCAGCAGAGCATCTGGGAAAGATTTGCAATGGAGTAGAATATGGGAAAGAATTGAACTGCCAATTCAAAATGAGAGAGACACTTTGGAAATCATTGTTGTGTTTTTTAGGGTTTGCCCCCATCCAACCCCTCCCTGTGCAATAATATGTAGCTTTGATGAAGCCTCACTGAAGAGTTAGAAGATCTGAATTCACCTTTCTGTAAAACATTAATACTGTTGCCCATAACTGGGGACACCAATTAGGAAACATTGTGAATTGCTTAATGCTGTTTGAACTGAAGAAGCAGCATACTGTATACCTTCATAAATAATTTATAAGGAAAAGGGGCAGTTGGGTGGTGAAGTGGATAAAGCACTGGTCCTGAAGTCAAGAAGACCTGAGTTCAAATTTCACCTCAAACACTTAGTTGCTGTGTGACCCTGGGCAAGTCATTTAACCCCAAGTGCCTTAGGCATTCATGGCTATCTCCAGTTGTCCTGATGTATATGTTGCTGGACCCAGATGGCTCTGGAGAAGAGAGTGAGGTTGGTGACCTTGCATAGCCCTCCCTTGCTTAAAAAAATCCACTGTAGTGCCAGTCATGACATCACCCTGATGTCATGTCACACCTTCCAGAACGAAGGACCAGCAACAAATAGAAGGAAAGAAAACAAAATTAAACAAAGCAGGAAGCCTAGAGAAAGAGGCTTGAACCACTGAAACTGTCACTCATCCAGCAAGAAAATATACCTATCCAAAAAGGCACATAATAGAAATAATTCAAATATTTCTCAGGAACCTCACCAACAGGAATAGGTAGACTTTGTAAGTGGCCCTTAATTGTTTTATGTGGGTCACTGACAGTTAGATAACTCCAACAACAAATTCCCTATCTCTGAACTATGGTAAAAGTATATATTAAACTTCTCTATAACAATGTATGTATATCATCCTTCATTTATCTTTCTTCAGAAGTGATATATATGTATACCTATATGTGTGTGTATATATGTATGTATGTATGTATGTATGTATGTATAACACCAGAACACTATAAACATGCAACAAAAATGAGATAGTTCTTGCCCTCCAAGAGTTTGCATTGTCTTGCCTTGTGTGGGAGGGGCAGAGTGCATCATGTTCCAGAGGACGTATAGAATATAACTTGTGCATAGTAGGGAAGCTAATGCTTGTGGGATTGAGGAAAGGATCCTTGAAGGTTGTGGCACTTGAGCTAAGGCTTTTTTTTTAGGATTTTTTTTTTTGGTGGGGCAATGCAGGTTAAGTGACTTGCCCAGAGTCACACAGCTAGTAAGTGTCAAGTGTCTGAGGCCAGTTTTGAACTCAGGTACTTCTGAATCCAGGGCCAGTGCTTTATCCACTGAACCAACTAGCTGCCCCTTGAGGTGCATCTTAAAGAGAGCTTGGGTTTCCAAAAGGAAGTTGTGAGAAGGCAGATTCTATTGAGCATGGAGTAAAGCAAATGAAAATTCACAGGTGCTAGAGCTAAAATGGATATGTTTGAGGAACAGTTGGTACATTAGTTTGGATGAAATATAGAGGACTTGAGAAAAAGTAATATGTAACTAGGCAGGTAGGTGGCACAATGGATAGAACACTGGGATTGGAGTCAGGAAGACTCAAGTTCAAATCCAGCCTGAGATACTCACTAGCCATGAGACACTGACCAAGTCACTTAACCCTGTTTGCTCAGTTTCCTCATCTGTAAAATGAGCCAGAGAAGGAAATGGCAAACCACCTTATTATCTCTGCCAAAAACCCTCACCAAAAAAGAGGCATCACTAGGAGTCATATGCAACTGAAACAACTAAACAGCAATATATAATTAGCTTGGAAAACTCATCTGGAGCATAATGAACATAAAACAAAAGAAGAAAAAATGCATTTGTAGAAAGAAAAAAAAATAAAATCAAAACAATGAATAAATGCTGAACATAGGATAAAGATAACTTAGATTGTTCCTTGTAACTATTGAGCAAATTATTTTGCCAATCTCAAGAGTCATGCCTAATTAAAATTACAGATATCATTGTTACAATAGTGGTAATATTTAAAGGTTTGTTTTTTTTTTAAATTGATGTTGGGGAGGGCAGTTAAGTGGCACAGTGGATAAAATACAGGCCCTGGATTCAGGAGGACCTGAGTTCAAATCCAACCTCAGACATTTGAAACTAGCTCTGTGACCCTGTGCAAGTCACTTAACCCTCTTTGCCCTGCAAAAAAAGAAAAAAGAATAAAAGAAAAAGAAAAAAAATGATGTTGAGTAATTTCAAATGAAAAAGACATAAGTTTTTAAGTATATGCTGTTGTTGCTCAGTCATTTCAGTTTTGTCTGGCTCTTTGTGATCTTTTCTCCTATCCCCTCCCCCTATGTCTTCCCTGTAGGTAAGATAGATTTCTATAACCAACTGATTATATATGTTATTCTCTCTGACCCAATTCCAATGAAAGTAAGGTTCAAGCATTGTGTTCCACCTCCCCCATCTTCCCCTCTACTGCAAAACTTCTTTCATTCTTCTTTTATGAAATAATTTACCCCCACTCTGTTTCTTCCCCCTTATACCAATACATCCCTCTTTCTCATCCCTTAATTTTATTTTTTAGGTATCATCTCCTCAGACTCAACTCACAGTTATGCCCTCTTTCTATGTATAATCCTTCTAGCTGCCCTAATAATGAGAAAGTTCATAGGAGTTGCAGGCATCATCCTCTCTTGTAGGAATATAAACAGTTAAGCCTTAGTTTTCTTATGATTTCTCTTTTCAGTTTACCTTCTTATGCTTCTCTTTAATCTTTTATTTGAAAGTCAAATTTTCTATTCACCTCTGGTCCTTTTACCAGGTGTTCTTGAAAGTCCTCTATTTCATTAAATATCCATTTTCCCCATGAAGGATTATACTCAGTTGTAATGTATAGATTATTCTTGATTGGAATTCTTTGCATATTCTTTGCCTTTCAGAATATTATATTCCAAACCCTCCTTTAATTTAGAAGCTGCTAAAGCATATGTTTTTTTGACTGTGGCTCCATAATATTTGAATCGTTACTTTCTGATTGCTTACAATATTTTCTCCTTCACTTGAGAATTCTGAAATGTGGTTCTAATATTCCTGGGAGTTTTCATTTTGGGATCACTTTCAGGAGTTGACTGATGAATTCTTTCAATTTCTATTTTACCCTCTCTTGTAGGATATCAGGACAGTTTTTCTTGGTAATTTCTTGTTTGTTTATTTGTTTTATTTGTTTTTTGCAGGGCAATGGGGATTAAGTGACTTGCCAAGGGTCACACAGCTAGTAAGTGTCAAGTGTCTGAGGCCAGATTTGAACTCAGGTCTTCCTGAACTCAAGGCTGGTGCTTTATCTGCTGTGCCACCTAGCTGCCCCCCTCTTGGTAATTTCTTAAAAAAAAATCTGTTTTGTTTTTTGATCATGGCTTTCAGGGAATCCAATCATTCTTAAATTATCACTTCATCATTTATTTTCTAGGTCAGATTTTTTTTATTAGATATTTCACCTTTTTGTCTTTTTTAATTCTTATTTATTTATTTGTTTTTTGCTTCTCAATGTCTCATGAAGTCATTAGCTTTGCCTAATACTAATTTTCAAAGACTTATTTTCTTCAGTGATCTTCTGTACCTTCTTCCATTTGGCCAGTTTTGCTTTTTAAGGAATGATTTTCTTCAGGAAATTTTTATCCTTTATCTAGTTGGCCAATTCTACTTTTTAATGACTTCTTAAATGGATGTTTAGACCCCTTTTACCATTTCACCCTTTCTATTATTCAGGTATTATTTTTTCAGTATTTTTATGTCTCTTTTACCAAGCTATTAAATCTTTTTCTTTTCATTATTTTCTTGCATCACTCTCATTTATTTTAATTTTTTTTCCTTTCCTTCTCTCATTCAGTTTTTTAAAAAAATATTGTTGAGCAAATCTAGGAATTGTTTTTTGGGCCTTAAATTAACTCAAACTTTTCTTTGAGACTTTGTGTATATCTATTTTGACTGTTGTCTTCTGAGTTTCTGTTTTGATCTTCCCTGTCACCATCATACCTTTCTATGGTCAAGTTCTCGTGTTGTTGTTATTGTTTATGATGTTTTCTTATTTTCCCAGCCTATTTCTTGACATTTAACTTCATGATAAAGTTGGTTTCAGCTTCTGGGGTAGAGAGAGGACTGTCCCAAATGAGGTTTTAGTGTTGCTGTTTTCAGAGCTAGTTCTGTTGGTCCTTAGCTTTTTGATTCTTCCAAGTTGGTATGATCTAAAAAGAGATATGGTTACTGTTCTTCAGGCCTGTACTCTGGTCTCTGACTAGCCACAACAACTTTTTTTTCTCTATGGAACTGTGCCTAGGGCTACGGTTCCCCTGCAGCCACATGTACAAGTGTAATGGTGTTTCTCCTTGCCATGGTACTGTGGCTTGTATCTGCTAATGGGCAAATCAACAGAGTTTCTGCACTCAGTGCCAGCAAAGGGTCCCTTGTAATCATCTTCTAACCAATTGTCTGATCCCCTTACCACCTGTAAGATGAAAGCTCCAGAACCAGCAGCTGCTGATTCAGTAGTCTCCATATCTTGTTGCCAGTTTGTCCATTCATGACCTGTACTGGACCATGCTTCACTCTAACCCCAATGGACAGTACTTTCCTGTCAACCTTGTATGTTATCTTAGGCCTAAAAACTGTTTTACTCCATCTTTTTGTTGCTTCTGTCATTTGAGCATTTGTTTTGAGGTGTTATTTTAAAACTATGTAGAATAGAAATTAGGAGAGTTCAGGTAAGTCCCTGCCTTTACCTTGATATCTTGGCTCCACCCTATGAACAGCTTTTAAATAAAGAATGTTAATGCATACTTATGATAAGAAGGGAATCCCTCAATTAGAAAAAAAATATTTTCATCAATTAGTGTCTTTAATCTGAGAGAAATGATTATTAATAAGCAAGTGTTAATATTGGGACATCCAGTATTTTTTCAATTCTTCATTTGGACATTAGGTTTTCTCCAAAGGGCAGAGTGTGTGATGAGATGAAATCATGAAATTCTTACCCCCACGTAAGTAGTGAACCATACAAAGAATTTAATCTAAGGTGAATCCTGAACCATTGTGTTCCACTGGCAGGCGAGATAGCCTGAGCCTGAGGTCTGGCTTGAGATAGTCTCTTTTCATCCATGAGCCCCATAATCAGTCATGTCCCCCAGGCTCTTCTTAGAATAGGTCCAACTCTTATTATAGTATTTATTCTCTTATTACTCCTTAACCAGTCAGATTCTATTGCCTCCCTGAAGAATAGCCACTTTTCCAAGATTTCATGAGGGGTCTTTGGAATTCGGAAGTACTTTTATTAATTATTGGCTAGTAATGATTAATGAAGTTATTAATTACGAAGAAATTGTCTCTCAAATATTTTATACATTATAAATCCAAGTAGTAAATTAAGACATGAAAGATACAATCAAAAGTTATTCCCCAGTGAATGAGGTCAAAGAATATTAGCTATTTTTTCAAAAGAATCACGAACAACCACTTTGAAATTTGTTCCCAATGACTAGTAATAAAGGACATAAAAATAAAAACAATTTTGAAGTTTCACTCCACATCTCAAAACTTACCAAAAAATAACAAAAGATAGATAAAGTCAAATTGGAGTAGAAATGAAAAAAACTAGAATACAAAATGTCTTCTTGTATATCTAATTTGATATCTCACAGGGACCTCAAAATCAATATATCCAAAATACATATCATACTTACCTCAATAATTACCTTTCTTCCCAAGCTACCTTTAATTTTCTAGGCAGGGGACCACAAATTTCCTAGTCATCCAGGCTTTCATCCTTGCTTGATGTCATTCTCAACTTCTCATTCATATTTACCATGATTATCCAATTTGTTGCAAAGTCTTGTTATTTCTATTTTCATGTCATCTCATGTATATACCTCTTTTTCATAATTTGCAGAGCCACATTCTAGATAAAGGCCCTCATTAACTTGCATTTCAACGACTGAAAAAGGAATTAGTTTCCCTCCACTAAAATCTCATCCTTTTCTAGTCCATACTTCACTCATTTGCTCAAGTTGTCTTCCTAAACTTCAGATATGAAAATATTATTTTACTCCTGACCCCTCACTCGATAAGGCTCTTTTTAACATAAAAGCACTTTATTATTTTCTAGTCACATGTAAAGATAGTTTTCAACATTTTTTTCATAAGATTTTTAGTTCCAAATTTTTCTCCCTCCCTCCCTTCCCTTCCCCCTCCCGCAGACAAAAAGCAATCTGATATAGGTTATGTATGTACCACCACATTAAAAATATTTCTGCATTAGTGATGTTGTGGAAGAAGAATCAGAACAAAAGGCAAAAACCAAAAAAAAGTGAAACAGTATGGTTCAATCTGCATTCAGAATCCACAGTTCTTTTTTTTTTTTTTTG
Source organism: Dromiciops gliroides (assembly GCF_019393635.1). Lineage (NCBI taxonomy): Eukaryota > Metazoa > Chordata > Mammalia > Microbiotheria > Microbiotheriidae > Dromiciops > Dromiciops gliroides. The sequence goes on from NC_057864.1 coordinate 318,000,760, forward strand.
AATGTGGAGAACATTTTCCATCATGAGGCCTCTGGAATTATCTTGGATCATTATACTGCTGCAAAGAGTTAAGACGATCATAGTTGATCATCAAACAATCTTTCTGTTACTGTGTACAATGTTCTCCTGGTTCTGCTCACTTCACTCAGCATCAGTCCACTTAAGTCTTTCCAGGTTTTCCTGAAATCTGCCTGCTCATTTCTAATACTATAATAGTATTCCATTACATTCATATACCACAACTTGTTCAGCTATTCCCCAATTGATGGGAATTCCCTTGATTTCCAATATTTTTCTACCACAAAGAGAGCTGCTATAAATATTTTTGTACATGTGGATCCTTTCCCCTTTTTTATGATCTCTTTATGATGCAGACCTAGTAGTGGTATTAATGGGTCAAAGGTTATGCATAGTCCCACATCACTTTGGGCATAGTTCTAAATTTTTCTCCAGAATGGCTAGATCACTTTACAATTCCCCCAACAATGCATTAGTTGTTTTATTTTTTTTTTCCCCACAGCTTCTCCAACTTCTATTAGTTACCATTTTTATCATATTAATCAATCTGATAGGTGCAAGGTGGAACATTGGAGTTGTTGCAATTTGCATCTCTCTAATCAATAGTGATTTAGAGTATTTTTTCACATGGCAATAGATAGTTTTGATTTCTTCATCTGAAAACTGTCTGGTCATATCCTTTGATCATTTGTCAATTGGGGAATTGCTTGCATTCTTACAAATTTGATTTAGTTCCCTACATATTGTAGAAATGAGGCCTTTATCAGAACCACTGGCTATAAAAATTGTTTACCAGAGTTTTGTTTCCCTTCTAATTTTAGCTGTGTTGCTTCTGTTTATACAAAATCTTTTTAATTTAATGTAATTAAAATAATCCATTTTGCATTTCATAATATCCTCTATCACTTTTTTGATCAGAAATTCTTCTCTGCTCTGTAGATCTGAGAAGTAAATTATTCCTTACTCTCCTAATTTACTTATGGTATCACCCTTTATGTCTAAATCACTTACCCATTTTGACCTTATTTTGGTATACGGTGTAAGTTCTTGGTCTATGCCTAGTTTCTGCCATACTATTTTCCAGTTTTCCCAACAGTATTGCCAAATACTGAGTTCTTTTCCCAGAAGCTGAAGTCCTTGGGTTTATCAAACAGTAGATCACTATAATCCTTTACTAATGTGTCTCCTGTGGCTAAACTATTCCATTGATCCACCACTCTATTTCTTACCCATTACAAAATAGTTTTGATTGACACTTTATAGTATAGCTTCAGATTTGATAGGGCTAGCCCACCTTACTGTGCATTTTTTTCATTAGTTCCCTTGATATTCTTGAGCTTTTGTTCTTCCAGATGAATTTTGTTATTAATTTTTCTATCTGTATAAAATAATTTTAGGTAATCTGGAATGGCAATGAATAGGTTAATTAATTTAGGTAGAATTGTCATTTTTATTATATTAACTCAGCCTATCCATGAGCAATTGATATATTCCCAAATATTTAGATTTGATTTGATTTTTGTGAAAAGTGTTTTGTAATTTTGTTCATAGAATTCCTGTGTATGTCTTGGCAAGTAGATTCCCAAATATTTTATATTGTCTATGATTCCTTTAAATGGAATTTCTCTTTCCACCTCTTTCTGCTGAACTTTGTTGGTCATATATAGAAATGCTGATGATTTATGTGGATTTATTTTATATCCTGCAACTTTTCTCAAGTTGTTCATTGTTTCAAGTAGTTTTTTTCTCTAGTATTCTCTAAGTATACGATCATGTTATCTGCAAAGAGTGATAATTTTCTTTCTGCTTTGCCTATTCCTATTCCTTTAATTGCTGTTTTGTTCTTCTCTTACTGCTATAGCTAACATTTCTAGTATGTTATTAAGTACTAGATGTGATAATGTAAGTAATAGATGTGATAATGGAGATCCCTGTCTTACTCCTGATCTTATTGGGAATTCCTCTAACTTATCCCCCACTAAATACATTTCAATGGTTCCTTATTATATCCCAGTTTAAACATGAAATCTTATGTTTAGCTTTTAAAACACTTCACAACCTACCTCCTTCCTACCTTTCCCATCTTCTTACAATTTACTACACTTCATATATACTCCAACATTGAGCAACACAGACCTTCTTGATAAGCAACTCTATTATCTGACTCTGGGCCTTTTCACTGACTTCTGCTGTATCTGGTAAAAAAAAAAATCCTCCTTCTCACTATCTCCTGGCTTCCCTGGCTGTCTAAAAAATTCAAATCAAATTTCAGCTTTTACACTAGGCCTTTCTGGGTCCTTCCCAGTGCTTAGTGCCTTCTCTTTGAGATTATCTTTTATTGAAATTTTTATATATTTAGTTTATTGATAGTTATTTGAATGTTATCCCACCTATCAAAATGTGAACTCCTTGAGGAAAGGGGTTGTATGCATCTTCCTTTGAATACTCTTCCCTTAGCACATTGTGGGCACATAGTAAGTACTCAATAAATGTGTTGGGTTTTTTTTTTCAGGGCAATGGGGGTTAAGTGACTTGCCTAGGGTTACACAGCTAGTAAGTGTCAAGTGTCTGAGGCCAGATTTGAACTCAGGTACTCCTGACTCCAGGGTCAGTGCTTTATCCACTGTACCACCTAGCTGCCCCTCTATCTCTGACCTTTGTAAGGCAGTTATAAAAGAAATAAATGATGAATGAATGAAAGGACATTTATTGCAAGCTTATTATATAGTAATTATTGAAGATAAAACACAGAAAAATCCATCTCTACTTTCAAGGAACTTGCATTCTTTTGTTTTTTGTTTGTTTTTGTGGGGCAGTGGGGGTTAAGTAACTTGCCCAGGGTCACACAGCTAGTAATTGCCAAGTGTCTGAGGCCAGATTTGAACTCAGGTCCTCCTGAATCTGGGGCCAGTTCTCTATTCACTGTGCCACCTAGCTTCCCCAGGAACTTGCATTCTACGTGGTAGAGAGAAAACATAAAGGAGGTCTCAGTTGAAAAATAGATGTGAGGGCCTGGAGGTCATCAGAATATATCAACAAAGCAGATGGTAAATCTTAGTTGCCTTCTCTACCCAATGGGTTATTGTAGCTGGTGAAAACTCACTAATCTACAGTTTTAACAGTCATACCTCCCCCTTTGTGTGTGTGTGTAGGGGGTAGGGGTGGTCAGAGGGAGACAGGGGTAGTCCTTGAAAGGGTCAACCAGCAGAGCCAAGATGGTAGAAGAAAGGTGGTGATTTGCCTGAGCTCTCCCCAAGACACCACAAAATACCTTCAAATAACATCATAATTCTTGTGGAAACAGAAACCAAAAAAGGACAGGGTGAAATCATTTTCCAGACAAAGACAGCTTTGAAAGTAGGCAGGAAGGGTCTAACCCAGTACTGGCAGCTCCAGTGCAGCCCCAGTCCCTGTGAACCTGGCCTCTGGAGCCTTTGAATAAGCAGCAGCAGCAGCATCTACAAAAGATTCTGGAACTCAGCCCACAGACCAATTTTCCAAATGGAAAAGGAGGTACAAAGCTCTCTGAAGAAAATAATGACTTAAAAATTAGGATTGAGCAATTGGAAGCTATTGACTTTATGAGAAATCAAGACTCAATAAACCAAAACCAAAAGAATGAAAAAATAGAAGGAAATGTGAAATATCTCCTTAGAAAAACAACTGATATAGAAAATAGATCCAGGAGAGATAAAAATTATTGGACTAGGGGCAGCTAGGTTGCACAGTGGATAGAGCACCGGCCCTCGATTCAGGAGTACCTGAGTTCAAATCTGGCCTCAGAGACTTAACACTTACTAGCTCTGTGACCCTGGGCAAGTCACTTAACCCCAATTGCCTCCCTAAAAAAACATTATTGGACTACCTGAATGCCATGATCTAAAAAAGAGCATAGACATCTTCTTCCAAGAAATTGTCAGGGAAAATTGCCCTGATATTCTAGAAAAAGAAGGTAAAAAAGAATTTGAAAGTATCTACCAATCACTTCTAAAAGAGATCCCAAAATGAAAACTCCCAGGTATATTATAGCCAAATTCCAGAACTCCCAGGACAAGGAGAAAATATTGCAAGCAGCAAGAAAGAAATAATTCAAATACTGTGGAGCCACAGTCAATATAACACAGCTTCTATATTAAAGGAGCAGAGGGCTTGGAATATGATAGTCCAGAGGGCAAAGGAACTGGGATTAGAGCCAAGAATCAACTACCAAGCAAAATTGTGTATAATCCTTCGGGGGAAAATGGGAATTCAATGAAAGAGGGGACTTTCAAGTATTCTTGATGAAAAAATCTGAGCTGAATAGAAAATTCGACTTTCAAATACAAGAGCCTAGAGAAGCATAAAAAGGTAAGCAGGAAAAAGAAATTATAAGAGATATTATTAAAAGGTTAAACCATTTACATTCCTCCATGGGAAGATGATACTTATAACTCATGAGAACTTTCTCATTATTAGGGCAGCTGGATGGAATATATTTAGAGAGGGGACACAGGTGTGAGTTGAATTTGAACAGATGATATATTTAAAAAATAAAATTAAGGTTGTGAGAGGAATGCACTGGGAGAAAGGGAAAGGGAGAGGTGGAATGGGGTTAAGTATCTCCCAAAAAAGAAGCAAGAAAAAGCTTATACAGTGGAGGGGAAAATGAGAGAGGTGCTGTGGAGTGAGAGAACCTTACTCTCATCAAAACTGGCTCAAGGAGAGAATAACATACAAATGCAATTGGGTATAGTAATCTATCTTACCCTGCAGGAAAGTAGGAAGGGAAGGGGATAGGGGAGTGCTTGAAGGGATGACATATTGGGAGAGGTGGAAGTCAGAAGCAAACCCTTTTTGAGGAGGGACAGGGTGAAAGAAGATAGACAATAGAGTAAATGTCATGTGAAGGGAATAAGATTGAGAGAAATACAGCTAGCAATAGTAAATGCGAAAAAAATTTTGAAGCAAGTTTGTCTGACAGGTCTCATTTCTCAATCACATAGAAAACTGAGTCAAATATGTTAAAATAATAGCTGTTCCCTAATCGATGGATATTGTAAAAAATCATGGGTTTTCAGATACCCAGAGGCCCCCACTTGAGAGTATAATAGTGAGATTGAGATTGTACTATATACAAAAGAACAGCAGTATTGTCAGATCAGTTATGCGTGACTTAGCTGTTTTCAGCTATACAATGGTCCAAGACAACTCTGAAGGACTTATGAAGGATGCAATTCAACTCCAGAGAAAAAATCTGATAGTACCTAAATACAGATTGAAGCATTTTTTAAGTTCCTTTTTCTTAAACTTTTAAAAATCTGTTTTCTTTCACAACTTGCCTAATGTGGGAATGTTTTATACGACTAAACATGTGCAATTTTTTAAAAAAAGGCCAACCAACCATCACTCAGAAAAGGAAATCAATCCCTAGAGTTATGGTGCAGAAGGAGCTCTAGGTTTCCTCCAATATAAGAAGCATAAGGGTTTGATAGAAGAAAGAATTCTTTGCTATAGTACCTGCTTGAATCTGGTTAGTAGCAGCTGGAGGAGAAAACAGAAGAGTTTTGCATGACTCCACCAGTCCTCTGACATCTGGCAGAATGTGGTCACCATGCTTGGGTGGGTAGGGAGAACATTCTTGAAGTATCTGTTCCACTATCACCTCAAAAATGCCCTTCTTGCTTTCTTGTCTTTTCCCTATGTTCCAACAAAGCACAGTTTAGATGACATTGTACATAGAAGGCCTTTCCTTTTCCCTCCAATTTTTAGTTTTTAATCTTATATTGCACATACTTTACACAGGTATCCATTCCACATCATGAGGTTTAGAGGTGTGGGGCTTTTGAGATTTGGAAAATCCATGTAAAATTTTTTAGTTCTTCCTTTGTTTTCCTTTTCTTTTATAGTGTGTTCAGAGTACCTTATTGTAAAATTTGGACTGATGTTATACAATACTATACTTATATTTTATGCATTTCTGAATTTTTAAACCGTATCTGTGTCATCTGCTGGGCTTTGTGTGTCATCTGCGGCTTCCAAAAAACTCCCCCTGAATTCCCGTTTAATTTTTTATGCTGACCTGAAATATAGTTGTAATGTAGAAGGGATAATTATATAATTTTTCTGATCACATATCCCTGGTCCAATGTAATCTCCTTGAGGGCAGTGATGGTTTGTTTTGTTTGCTTGTTTCTCTACTCCCAACACTTAGCACAGTGCCTAAAACATAATTAGGGCTTAATGAATGTTTGTTGAATGGAATTACATTATATATTGCATTGAAATAGATAGAATTTTTGTAGCAAGAAGAAGCTTGATGTTATTGGTATTAATAAAAGCAATGCACAATCACCTAAATTCAATTCTACTTGCTCTTGTCCTCTTTATTATCTCCCTACTCCAATTGTCCGTCTGTATTACCTTCCTAAGTTATAGGAACTGAGAGATTTACTCAATGGGCTTGCTGTCAAGTTTCATGTCAGAATCTCAGAACTAAACATTTTGTACATACTTGCCTTTCCCTGTGTGATTTATTAGGCCAATTGCTTTATTAGTAACTGATTCTGGGACAGTCATTGGTAAACCTCTGGTAAGATTATGTTGAAAACCTCTAGTAATTTGGTGGTAATGATGTGTTGATCCTAATAGTAAATTGAGGAATGAATTGTTAATATTAAACATAGATACTTTTATTAAAAAACACACACACAATAGGGCAGCTAAGTGGCACAGTAGATAGAGCACCGGCCCTGGATTCAGGAGGACCTGAGTTCAAATCTGGCATCAGACACCTAACACTTACTAGCTGTGTAACCATGGGCAAGTCACCTGCCCCAATTGTCCTGGAAAAAACAAAACAAAATGAAATAAAACCACACACAATAAAATGTGTGGTTTAGAAATACAAAAATATCATTCTTTTATAATTGTAGAAGGTAAAATTATCTTTTATTGACTAAAAAAATTCTAAACAGACAGCTTTTTCTTATACCTCTTTGTTTACAACCCAAGTATCTTTATTTTTATTTCAAATGTAGCAGTAATAGGCTTTTTACCGTTAAAGATATTTTTAAAAGGTTCTTTAAAAAAAAAAAGTACATACTTTTAAAGGTCTCTACCTCTTTGATAAGCTAATAATAATTTATTTATACATTGGCTATAAATAACTATTCAATTCAGGTTCTGCCTATACATATATACATATATATATATATATATATATTTGTATTTGTATTTATTTATTTTGGTGAGGCAATTGGGGTAAAGTGATTTGCCTAGAGTCACACAGCTAGTAATTGTTAAGTGTCTGAGATCGGATTTGAACTCAGGTCCTCCTAAATCTAGGGTCAGTTCTTTATCCATTATGCCACCTAGTTGCCCATATTCGTATTATTTATGTGTATTTGTACATGCATTGATAAATTATGTGTGTTCAATATACATATACATATTCATTTATACACATATGTTGCATCACACATAAATGTACATTGCACATATTTAAGTATATGTGTGTGTAGATGTATCGTGCATTTGTGCATATATGCATACACAAATATATGTGAATGGAAACACATGTACTCATACCTAAAATATACCTATTTATCCCTACTGAGTGTCATAAGCCCAGTGGAGGAGATATTATAGAGAACCCCTCCAATCCTCTCCTCCAGCTGCCACTAACCAGATTCTACCAGGTAATATAGTGCCAGGGAAAGAGAAGAAGCAAAGCTCCCTTTTCTCCAATCATTCTACCTCTTCTGTCGAAGAAAACCCATAAGTTCTTCTCCATTCTGACCTTAGGAACTCATGCTTTCTATAATATCAGGAAAAACTTCTACTTTAGATTGGAGATTAGATAGATAGATTGATAGACAGATAGATAGATAGATAGATGATAGAGATACACACACACACACATATATATATATATATATATAATCTTAAAGTTTTGCTTATTTCACTGAGAAATGATGTGACTTTCATGGGATAATATTACTACAATTAGAAATTTTGAGCTGCAGTGGACCTTAGATATCACTGTATCTAACCCCCTACAGATAGGGAAAATTCTTTTGTCAGTCACACAGCTAGTATGTGACAGATGTGGGATTTAAACCCAGGCCTTCTCGACTCTTTTCCAGATCTTCTCCTCTCTAGCATACTGTCACATGAATGGTATGCTTGTATATATATATATATATATATATATGTGTGTGTGTGTGTGTGTGTGTGTGTATACATATATATTATGTGTATATATATATGTACACACATACATATATGTATAGACATGATACCAGCTTTAATAGTTTCTCTCAGAGACCATATATGCATTCATGATATATGAAGAGGAAATGGAAACTGAGAGAATGACAATATAACTATCATTCTATAAAGTCCCTTGCCATAGATGAAGAGAGTGAGTGAGACAGACAGAAGGAGGATAAAGAGAACTTAATTCTTCTTGAGAAGAAACATTATAACATCCAATACTTGAAAGATTCTGGCTGCTATTCTGATAGAGCTGAATGGTAGGACTATTTCCAGAAGGGAATAAATTTAGCAGTTTTAGTGATGATTAAAAGCAATTCTACTTGTCATCTTTTTAACAATTATTTTTTTTTACTGCTTTATGGGGGTTTTGCATTATTTTAAAATGGCATAGATAGTAGCATTAATGTTTGTTTAATCCAAAGAGTTAAAGAGATTTCATATAGAGAAAGGTTAATGATTGTGGGAAAAGAGGTTTCTTGTTAATTTAATAAATGATATATATTTTTTTAAATAGAGGAATAACTTTGAGCTGATTGATCAATGAGAAAAATGTTATTTTACTCATCTAAAATTATCTAAATAAAGATGATAGAAGAGAGGCAGCAACCCAGATGAACTCTCAAAACAACTTTAAAATAATGCTGCAAATCAAATTTTGAAGAGGCAGAGCCAACAGAAGGCCAGGGTGAGAATTAATTTTCAGCCTAAGAACACTTAGGAAGTTTGGAGGAGAGATATATGATGCCAGGGTGAGGGACATCCCAAAACACACTGAGTTGCAGTATTAGAATCTGGCCTTGGAGGCAGCTGTGGCAACAGTAGCAGATTCAGTCCAGACACCATAATGGGTTTGGCCAATTAGTCAGAAAGGGATGATAAGGGACCCTTGGCTGACACTGGGTGAAGCTGATACTGAGTGGCAATTCTATTGCCCACACACAGTGCTATTCTATTGCACATACACAGTTCCAGGCAGACGAGGGCTTGTTGTAGTCAGTCACAAGGGGCCATGATAAAAGTTGAAAGTCAAAAAAGAGCACTTGTGCTTGTGGAGAAAAGGATAGGGAACATCATCAGAGTCCTAGGACTAAGAGGAATGCTAGTGGTAGCAGGGGCCCTTTTGGAGTAAAGACAAGAACATAGGCCATGAGAGCAATGACTGTACCTCTCCACAGTTCACACTGCCTTGAAAGCACCAAAGAATTAATTCTGAAAACAAGAAAAAAGGCCTGAAACTTGGAACAGTGCCTCCCTACCCCATTTGAACAGAGCCCAGGTTTAACGTAAAGTTCAATGTCAACAAATAGGCTAGGAAGATGAGAAAACAAGTGAAAAAGGACCTTGACTATAAAAAGACAGTATGGTGGCAGGGAAGACCAAGATACACATTCAGAAGAAGATAACAGCCACAAGCAAATCCTAAAAGGGACAAAATGCTAATTTTACAAATATTTAACAATAATACCTGGGCAAGTTAATTAAAGAAACAAGAGAAGTAGAGGAAAAACAAGAAAAAGAAATGGAAGTGATGCAAGAAAATTATGAAAAGCATATTAACACCTTTAAGAGGCACAAAAACACACTGAAGAAAATGATACCTTAAAAAACAGAATTGCCCTAATGTTATAAGAGGCATGAAAATTCGCCAAAGAAAAAAATCTTAGAATTGGCAAAATGGGGAGGGGGAGTAGAAAAGCTCATTGAGGAAATAATTCCTTAAAAATTAGAATTGGACAAGTGGACGCTGATGACTCCATGAGACATCAAAAAACAATAAAACAAAGTCAAATGAATAAAAAAATGGTAGTGAGTTGGGGAATGGGTGAGAGGGAAGGAGATACTTGGAACTCAAATATTGTTATCATAAAAATAATGTTAAAATAAATAAATTGATTTTTGGTTAAAAAAGAATATATTAAAATATAATCTCTTTGTTTTCTTAGAACTAAGGATAAGTATAATTATGTCCATAACACGTAGAGAAATCGGTCATCATACCATTAGGTAGAAAGTGTGTGTATATATGTCATCATCGTTAAAACCCTAACATACTTATGTGTATATGCATGCATTTTTTTTCATATAGAAGTACCAGAAAGATCAAAAGGATTGTGGCATGGAGTTTTTTGACTGATAAATATTCTGATAAATGTATCCATGAAGAGAAATGTAAGTAGTATATATATATATATATATATATATATATATATATAGGTATGGAGGTATTGAGGTGAGCTAACCCCTTAGACATATGAATGGGTCAGCAAAGTTTATGAACCAGATTACCACTGTGGGCAGAGTCTGACTTAGTCACTTGCAAACTTATTATATTTAATTTTCTCTGGTTATAAAGTAAGCTGGAAACCCATGTTAATCCAGGGGAAAAAAATCATCAGAATTCAAACATAACTGGACTGTAGGTGAAACCCAAGGAATTGATTCTAGATGTGAGGTTTTCCTCAATTATATTTTTGGCCTGTAACATCTAATCATAGTGAACCACAACTTTTTTTAAAACTATCTCAGACAGGAATTTGAGTGTATATGCTGTCTAATATGCCATGAATGTTATTAAGATTCCATAAATGAATGTATCTGGAAATCAATTAGTAGTGGCAGAAACATCATCACAAGCAGGGGACTTTGTGCCGTATCCTATGTATCTATGTTTTCATATATTGATCTATATGTCAACCTGACTAGACAGTTAGATGGTATTTCTATTGTTAGTGCCAAAAGGTCAAAAAAGAAAGTTCAAAAAGCAAAAATACTATTAGAATTTTTGTAGTAAAGATTATATTTTCCTTTTTGTATCCCTTGTTACAATGAAGCTTTTATTAACTTGGAATTTCATATTTGGCAAGGGTGATGTTCTCTCTAGTTCTGAAGCCAAATTTCATTAAGGAGATTTGACTATTCAGGTGTATCTCATTTTACAAAGCTTGACATACATAAAATTGAACCTTAGCTCAACAGCACGTCAAATATGGTACATGAGTTTATATAATTATGATAAAAATGATATGTGAGGTTTTTTTAGTTTTGTGCAGATATATTTTCTTCAACAATGGACTTGAATAACTAATTTACTTTTCTGCATTCTAGGAATTGTACTTCACAATTTACTGTTTTATATCTACATTTTTTCACCTGGATTACTACACTGGACTTCCAATTGTTATCCCTGCTTTAATCAGTTCAATTTGGTGTGGTTTTCATTTCATCCATGAAACAGCTGGTGAATTAATAAATTAATATTCCTAAAATAGTGTCCTGACCGTGTCACTCCCCTGGCTCGCTCTCTCTCTCTCTCTCTCTCTCTCTCTCTCTCTCTCTCTCTCCCAATAATCAGCACACACTACATATAAATATGTATATGTGTGCATATCTATGGAGATGTGTGTACAATATATTTAAATGTTTATATATCATAAGCACACATAATATGCAGAAACATATATATGCGTGTACATATATATGGAGTATGTGTGGATATATAGGAAGCACACACTTTACACTTAACACATATGTATAGTATGTAGTATGTTTATGTGCAAAAAATTACTTAGTAAAGCACATGTTTTTGTTCAGTCGTTTTCATTGTGTCTGGCACTTTGCGACTTTATTTGGGTTATTCTTGGCAAAGATATTAGAATGGTTTGCCATTTCCGTCTCTATCTCATTTTACAGATGAATAACAAAGGTAAATAGGGTTAAATAACCTGCCCAGGGTCACACATCTAGTAAGTGTCTGAGACAAGATTTCAATTGATGAAGATGAGTTTTCCTAGCACTCTATCCACCATGCCACCTAGCTGTCCAATAAAGCCCATAGTAAGCATTTAATTAACATGTGCTAAAATGATGAATGCATAAATTGCAGTTCTGTTTTGTTTCAAATTCCACAGAACATGATACCCCATCTAGGATAAAAGCTCATTACTTCTAATTTCATCACCATGTTGCTAACTGGAGCATTTGACACCTCCTCCCTCAATCTACTTTCCCATCAAATTAGAGGCTACAATGGAGAGAATACTAAACTCTTTTCCTTAGGCTTAGGCGTTCATTTATAGAGGGCAGAATTTGGACTTCCAGCTCACTTCATTTCACATATACAGCTCCACCTAGTTTCAGCTTCAGGAAAATAGATACCTATGCTGTTCCCACCCTCATCCCAGTTTTCCTCCATTAGATTGTAAGTTCCTTGAGGACAGAACTTAACAGAGAGCATGACACATATTAGATCCTTAATAAATGTTTATAGAATTGGATTTCATCAAATGTACTCTTATTATATTTCTTTTTCTCTGTTGGCATTCCCATAAAGATCAACATGTTCCATGATAAAAAGCCAGAAACTTTTGTAAAATAGTGTTAATCAGGGACGTAGCAGCCACCGAAACTGCATCTTTAAGATGTTCTCTCTTTCTGTAAAATATTGGGGAATATGATTCATAGACACAAAATCACATTTTATCCAAGTGTTCTGATTACATAGGTCATAATCCTTTAGTTTGCCTCCAGACCTTTAAAGCCTATTGTGATACATAAAAAAGGCCTCCTTTGCCTGAGCCTGAAATCTTGATTTTTTTTTTAATATTACCAAAAATGAGCATTTTATTTTTACTAAATGACTTGAAAGTTTTATTGTTCTCTTGGGAGTGCTTTTATGTTATCTATCTCACAGGCACACATTGTAGGAAAGAATGTGCTTTGTAAACCACAGAACATTTTAAAAATGTGAGATGTGAGATAGATAATTATATCTTGGGACCTACCCTCCCTCAAACCCACTTCCACACATGGGAAATACATTTCTGGGTGTATAATGAAAACAATGGGATTCAATATTCTTATTTTTTCTAGATAAGGTTTTTTAAGAAACATGTACAATGTTTATGTTGTAATATGTGTCTCGTAGCATCTTTCGATTACAATTAAAAGTAGTCATTTTCAGTAGTTTTTCTATTTACTGCTTTACCCCGCCCCCCCTTTGTACTTTTCCCCACTTTATTTTGGCTTTTGTCAGATAGAGAAATGTGTGGTAAAATAAGGGGAAGATTTCCAGTGAGCAACTAACCTCCTCACAATTTAAACTTGCACCTCTTCCTTCATCAGCAAAGAAAATTCCAGGGCCAAAAGTAAATAAAATAAAATAAAATAAAGGTTCATAATGAAGCATTTTGCTCAGTATGTAATTAAGGAGTTTTTAATGTATAGTAGCACCAATACTCACACATACATACACACACATATATGCACACAAATACACACAAACCATATATATATATATATATATATTCACACACTATATATATATACATCTATAATATATACATATATGTGTATATATGTATGTGTGTATATGTATGTGTATATGTATTGTGTATATGTATATGTATATCTATATCTAAAACAGTTTGGGGTATATACAGTTATTTGGGTATATAATGAGACATAGAGAGTTATCTAGGAATATGTTTTTCATGAAGCTGAAGTGCTTTACAATCCAACAGAGTGGGAAACTAATCTAAGTCCAGGTCACCTCCATGCTGTCTTAGAAATAGTTTCTAAGTCATTGGGCATAGAAAATAGCATGCTGGAAAGGGACTAGATTTAAGGGTGATCTTATACATCTTTAGGACTGCCTTGTTAAAATACCCACTTCTTTCCCTTTCAATGTTCCTTATGTAGTATAGTAGGAAGTGGCAAGAGTTAGATGTTCTGGGTTCTATTCTCAACTAGATCATTAGTCATGAGACCTTAGTCAAACCACTTTATTTTCTGAGTCTTATTTTCTTCCCTCATGAAATAATGATATTATTAGCTGTCTTGACCATTGCACAGATATCTTGTAAGAATCAAATAAAAGAATGAATGTGAAAACTTTAAATCACTTAAAAATGTAGAGTACTTGGATGGAGATGATAGAAATTGAAGAGGTACTGAGATATATTTGTCTCCATAGATTATTTCAGCAATTGTATTAAGAATGAGTCAGAAGAAACAAAGCCTTCTGAGTCAGTTATAGCTGTATCTATAGAAAGCTTACTTTTTATGAGATGCTAATGAGATACTCATCAAAACCAGGTAGGTCTCTACATTGTTGGCCATGATGATCTATGGTTCAGAATCTTGACTTAATACTATGCAAAGAGTAGAATGCTAGTCTTACAGGCTTGGGGCAAAATAGGTACAAAAATATGTATCTATAACACCCTTCAAGATCAAAAAACAAATGAGCAACTCTTCACAAAATAAGGGACGGCAGCTGTATCAGTATCAGTTTATAGCTCAGAGACACAGAATAAGATAAGGGTAATTGCATAAATTGTGTAAAATATGGGCTAGGGTCGTTGTCTGACAAATGGCCACCTGGGTGGTTAAGAATTGGGTCCTTTCCCTATCTGGTTTCCATAAGTAGAAACCCTTCAAATGTAGGAAGCCTCCAATATTTCAGGCAGATTAGATTTTTAAAAAAAATATTACAATGGAGAAAAAGTAATATGCTCTTTGCTAATATTTTGTTGTGGCACATTTCTAGTTATGCCATAGTATATAATTAAAAAAAAAAACTAGATTCTATTTTCCCTGGCCAGTCAGAAGATGAGCAATCCAAATCAATTAAATACAAATTAGTAAGCACCTATGAACTGCTAGACACTGTGGTAAGCTAGGAATACAATGAATAAATCAAAAAACAGACCCTGCCCTCAATGAGCTTATAAGCTAAAGACAGAGACAACAAACAGAAGGACACAGGAAAGCTAGGGAGAGAAACACCAGAGGGTACCTGACACAGGGACATTTTATCTCTGAGGAATAGAAACCAGGTAAACTAGAACATGCAAAGTGGAATGTTTTAAGAATCCAGTTTCTGCCTTCCATAAAGGAAGGCGATAGGAAGAGTTTAGTTCATTGCCCTCCAGGCCTCCAAACAGAGGAGAAGAGGCTGAGGGAAGTGGAGTCAATTAAGACTTGAGTTAGCAGAATGATGGAGTTTAGAAAGGATGACTTTATCCTGGGAGCAGGCTGGCAGGGCAGCAGATGTAAAGAGGAAATAATTGAATATGTAATTCAGTGATCAGTGTGAATTTGGAAAGGAGTAGAATAACTTCACATAAAAAGGGGGGGGATAAGGGAGATAGATTTTCTTGAATGTCATTTGTTAGAGTGTAGGCAGACTACATTGTCACAATTTACTAAAACGAATGTAAAAATACTAACAGATTTTTTTTTTCCAAATTACATGTTTTTTTGGGAAAACTTTCAAATACTACTTATGGAGGCCATATGCAAGAACAACAGGCAGATTATTTTATGACATTCAAAACACTTTGAACTATGAAATAAACTAATTTAGTTAGAAGAGAACAAACTAGTTTGGAAAGTCAAGAGAAGAAATCTCACAATTAATCTCTCCATACAATTCATTTAAAATAAAGCATGCTGCCTGGTGATACCTAGAGATACATGATACATATATAAATACATATTTATTTACACATATATGTATATACATTTACATGAATATTATGTTGTTGAACTTTTATATTCTTAGAGGTGTTCTTGGTGCTTATAAAACAAATAGATAAGAATTTCCTTTGTATACCCACATATATACATAAGCACAAATGTATGTGTGTGCATATATATATGCACATGCCCATATAAAATATATTGAGGGAAAGTTAGCTACATTGATAGTCTGAAGTATTACCAATGAGGTAGATGCACGAAAACTGGCTTGAGCCATGCTACAAGTCATAACTATATATCAAAAGATCATTTTCTTTCTCTGTCATCACTTCTTCAATGAAGTTATATATCTACAGGTCAAGTTAATCTATCAGCTAGTAAGCATTTATTAAGTTCTTACTACATACTTGATGCTATATTAAGTGCAATGAATAGATATGTAACGGGAGACAGGTCAGCAAGCCCAGTCTTTATAGGCCTAAGAAGTGTGCATTAGGGTTTTTGCCTTATGTGATTCTTCCTGTGGAAGAGGATAAAAAACCTACTATTGAGAGATTTGTGAGGATGTGTAATGGAAGTTGCTTGGAGAGACTTAGGGGCATTTATAGATATTCTGTAACTGGTTATGGTCCACAAATCGTGTAATGAATGGCAACCTCTTTGATTAACTGCAGTTGAAGAACTTAACTGGATTAACCTAAAAAGCTGTAGTTGTGGGGCAGCTAGGTGGAGCAGTGGATAGAGCACCGGCCCTGGAGTCAGGAGGACCTGAGTTCAAATCTGACCTCAGATACTTAATAGTAGCTGTGTGACCCTGGGCAAGTCACTTAACCCCAATTGCCTCAACCATTAAAAAAAAAAATAAACCATGCAAAAAAAAAAAAAGCTGTAGTTGCCTCCCTTTTTTGGTGGGATTTCTTCCTTTGTTAATTAACCACATCTATTGAGGGATAATGCTATAAGGGGAGACATTTTGGTCCCTCTGCCTACTAGGTTGATATGTGGCCTTGTGTATATAGGCTTTCGTTCTTTGTCTGCATTGGTGGTTGTTCTTTCATGTAATATGAAGCCTATGTTCATGCTGGAGGCTATGAACTTGTAAGTTTCAGAAAGCCAAGTGAGTAGTAGGTCAGGAATCTAGAAATATCAGTCTAGTTCATGCAAGGTTTTGTAACCAGCCAATGTCGGGGGATGGAGAAGTAACTCAGCCTCAAAAGTGCACCTTCCCCCCCACTCCCTTCAGTAATTTAGACTAGACCTCATTTAGGAGAGATGGCAAATTCAGATTCAAAATTTTTGGACCAGTGCAATGCATATATTACAATAAATCTTAGTCCATTATTCCCAGGAACCAAGTCATTAGTTGCAAATAATATGTCTCTGATGTCTTGGAGGAAATATTTGTACTTTTGTTCTTGCTATATCTTTGAATTAAATATACCTGTGTAAACATATAATTGATGATAATGGTTTAAATAGTACTGGTAAATAACAGTAGCTCACATTCTAGCCCAGAGAAACAGCACATACATGCATATAGATATAGGCAATATAGAGTAAAATAGGTACAAGGTACTGGGGAAGGTAGGTATTAGAAGGAGAAAAGGAAAAGCTACACAAAGAAGGTTATATTTGTGTTGTGCTATGAAGGGAATTACAGATTCTGAGAAATGGAGGTGAGTATTGAGTACATTATAGGCAGAAGAAATAGACAATTAAAAGGCAGAGGTCAAGGGACAGCTAGGTGGCGCAGTGGATAAAGCACCAGCTCTGGATTCAAGAGGGCCTGAGTTCAAATTTGACCTCAGACACTTGACACTTACTAGCTGTGTGACCCTGGGTAAGTCACTTAACCCTCATTGCCACACCCCCCCCCAAAAATCAGTTAAACTTTCGGGGCAGCTGAGTGATGCAGTGGATAAAGCACTGGCCCTGGATTCAGGAGTACCTGAGTTCAAATCCAGCTTCAGACACTACTAGCTGTGTGACCCTGGGCAAGTCACTTAACCCCCAATGCCCTGCAAAAACAAAAACAAACAAACAAACAAAAAACAAACAAAAAGGCAGAGGCCACCTAAGATAGAGGTTGGTATATGAAGATTAGCGACAAGGAAAATTTGGCTAGACCGCAGTGTGTCTAATACAGGACAACATGCAATAAGGCTAGAAAGGTCAGCTGGGGACTGATTGTGATGGATTTTAAATGACAAACAGAAGACTTTATATTTATTCCTGGAAGGGATAGGGTGCTTCTGAAGTTTCTTGTGTGGAGCAATGATATGGTTGGAATAGGCAGTAAGACAATCAGTTTGGTTGGTGTGTAAAGGATGCATTACAGAGGAGAGATGATTGAAGCAGAGACATCATATAGAAAATTATTGGGGCAGCTAGGTGGTGCAGTAGATAGAGCACCGGCCCTGGAGTCAGGAGTACCTGGGTTCAAATCCAGCCTCAGACACTTAACACTTACTAGCTGTGTGACCCTGGGCAAGTCATTTAACCCCAATTGCCTCACTTTAAAAAAAAAAAAAAAGAAAACTATTACATTGCCATTTGAGAGTGATGAGGACCTGAACTTGGACAGTGGTTGTGTGAGGAAAGAAAGGGGAATTAATCAAAGAGATGCTAAAGTGGCAAAAATGATAAGATTTGGTAACTGATTGAAGATGAGGCAGTAGCGTGACAGGTTGAGGATGACACCAAGGTTCTGATGTTAGTTGTTAAGAAGAATGATATACTGTATTAAAATCAGACAACTTGGTTGTTGTTGTTTTTTTCTATTTTGGGAGGGGGCAGGGCAATGAGGGTTAAGTGACTTGCCCGGGTCACACAGCTAGTAAGTGTCAAGTGTCTGAGGCCGGATTTGAACTCAGGTCCTCCTGAATCCAGGTCCGGTGCTTTATCCACTGTACCACCTAGCTACCCCAGAAGTCAGCTTTAATAGAAAAATACAATTGTGTTTTAACAAATTTTTTAATGAAACAATTCACAAAAGCTTTGAATCTAAATTATTTTTCCAATTAGAACTTAAAAGTTATACGTTTCCAGATTTGACCTATAAAACAATTCCACCTCAGAAGAGTTGCAGGGAGCCAACCATTTATGAGTTCATTCCATAATTGACAGATGGCCTGAAATACACTACCTTTTTTATTTCTCCTCTCAAAGATGTCTGGATATTAGCTTCTTGTTTTCATACGTTGTCAGCGTCTTTAGAGACAGAATACATCAGCCAATTTAATCATCTAACCACATCACAAAAGGAAACTTACAAGACATCATTATGATCCTTTTGCAGCTTTCCAAATAATTTAATGTCTAGGAGAATTAGATTGGAAAAATACGTTAGTCTGCAAGAGTCTATTGATCTAGATATTGTGCTAAAGTACAAGGATGACTCATTTGAGTAGAGAATTTAATAATTCCCAATGTACTGGAGACAACGTTAACTTGTAATAAATGACCACAATTGAAATTTGGGATCACTCATAAAAAGGCATCTAGTTGTTTACATTGGTTGTATGATATAAGGAAGCATGCCCTGTAGGGGAACAAGAGTACAGAGCCCCATGTGAATCAAGGTAGAGTAGCAGTATAAGTCAAATATAAAGAAGTCATTCATTCTTACATTTTTATGGAGTTGTGACCATTTGAAATGAGAAAACTGTCAGGTGATGTTGACTATTCTAAATTTCAAACTCTATTAGATTTCCAAGGGAGTGTAGTAATAAGTAGTTTTAAGTTCAGCAATGCAAGACAGAGCCACGTGGCCAAGATACTGTTAACATAAAAATGATCTGGTTAGATGGAATGCTCCCTGGGATGAAATTTTAGCTTTCCCTTTTGGAGCTGAATACAAAAATAATGCCATTTTCTCTGTCACTGAGGTACCCTTTTAGTCAGATTTTCTGGTGAAGCTACAATGAACCCATATGGATGAAATAAACAAGTTTCCCCATTCAGATCCCCAGTGTATAATCCACATCAACCTAATGTTTCCAATTGACATAAAATAAAATTCAGATGTTTGAAATCTATGGCTGTGGGAGAGGTGGGGGTGGGATGGAATGAAAATACTTACCAAATCCATAGAAGAGATGAAAGGGTTTTTAAAACTGAGTACGGTATTTTCACACTTTATGAAGATTTGTGATAAACTATGGGATAAACATACATGTGCATATATGTGTATACATATACACATACATACATACATACTGTTGGTGTCTGAATGTCTGCATTTGTGTCTCTCTGTGTATATATCAATTCTATTCAGTTCCTTCTGAATGGGAGAGAGGGTTTTCTCCAAGGGGTGGGGGGAAACAGCAAACTTTGACTAAAGATAGATAAAACTATATTTTCTAGTTTTAAGAAAAAAAAGAAATAAACCCTTGAGATATAAACATAATTTAATATTTCTATAGTATTTAATTGTAAAAATAAATAAATGTGTATTTTAATACATATAAAGTTTATTTAATTGTTTATTGGTATGCAGGAATAGGTATTCTTGCTATCAAGAATATATTTATGGCAGAGCCAAGATGGCAGAGGAGAGGCTGTGACTCCTACAAGCTCCAGATAAACCCATCCACTCACTCCCAAATAATGAGATAAAGAATATATTTCCTATTTTCCATTCAAATATGGTTCAGGAATTTGGAACTATTGTGGATTACTGTAGTTTATTAAGTGTAATATGTGTATTTTCCCATGTGAACAAATCAAATACCATTGGGAAGTCTCTTCCCTTGACAATGGTTAGACAACCTGGTTAGGCAGCTTGACCTATAAACTTTTTCAAGGTATGTGTGGGGTAATAGTAAATTAATTATTTAATAAGTAATAATTGGCAACATGCTGTAAGGTAAATAGCTATGGATTTGTAATCAATGGCTTGGGGGTTCAAATTCTGATCCTACAATTACTACTCATGTGTCTCTGAATCAGTCATATAAGCTCTTTTTATCTCAGTTCCCTCATCTTTATAATCAGGTGGTTGGACTAGCAGATGTTTATGGTTCTTTTTGGCTTTAAATCTATAATGGAAAAGTTAGGAATATGGTAAAATTGGAAAAGTTCCTCCAGTTTCTTAAAATTCCCCCCAGGGTGGCATCGATATAATATTTCTAGCATACTGATGACTAAGAGTCCTTGTTTTCTAATAGCTTTATTCTAAGGGCTAAGCATTTTATTTCTTGTAACAATGGCATCTCTAAGCACTAGAAAACTAAAATATGTTATCTACAAAAGTCTGGAAAATATATTGGAAAAACAAATCACAAGGCTTTTGCAAATTATCTATCATATCTGTTCTGAAAGAAGAGTCTCAAAGATCTTCTCTAGGTTTCATAAAATAGGTATGATTATGTTCCACTTCAACAATGAAAAAAATAGTCATTCTGTATTACAGGCTATAGAAAACTATTATCATCATGACTAACAACTAGAAAAACTGAGGCATAAGAGTGATTTTTCAATTCCACTATCCACCATGAGTTTGCCACATGGTGAAATAAGAGATTAAGACTCTAGAAACATCACATCTGACATCCAATACCCCATTCTAGCAAATAGACCACTATCTCAAACTGACAAATGCATAAATCATTTTAATTAACATGGGGAAATTAGGGAGGAAGAGAGTGAACAAGGGGTACCCAATTACTTTAGCTTTCAGTTTAAAGCTTGCTATAGTCCCAGCCTGCTCTAAGTGAGGGAGTTGTAATATGTGTACACATACCTGCCACAGGCAGAGAAGATAAAATATTTAAGCGTATTTTAGCTCAAGTGCTAAAGACGTGATTTAGGAGCTCAAAGTCCAAGGGTTTATATATGACAATGTGTGTGTGATTTGTGTATTCACACACAAATATACATATGTATATATGTATGTAAGTATGGTGGTGGAAATACCTGTGATAATTCTATCTTCTCACTCTCTAAGGTTTCAGACAGCTGAAAAAAATCTACATTTCATTTGTTTCTGGTTTCTTTTGTATTAAATCAGGAATAGTAAAGTTAACAGAATCTCACAGAGTTTAAATTAGTCAGTTTTGGACAGAGATTGGTAATTGGATGCAGGGCAAAAATCAAAGCTAAGGAAATTCATATCCACAAAATGCTAAAGACAAAAATTGAACGTTACTGCTCATTCTCTGCCTATTTTGTGTATATTGTTTAAGAACCCAACTATTAAGAAAAATCAAGTTGATGGATTACCCACCTTTACTACTATGAAAGCTGCTGAACTGACCATGGATTTTTGACAGAACATTCATTGTGATGAAAAAGTCATTTTTTTTTCCTAAAATGATGGGATTTAAAGAATCTTGACTTAATGAAATAATTGATCTATACAAGAAAACTCTTGAACTTTGGAACAAGTGTGTTTAGCATCAATTATTGTTAACCTAAATGCATGATCCTTCAAAGTAACCCCTTGCAACCTTTTTCTGGGAAGGCAGTAGTCTCTTACAGATATAACATCATTAATGCAAAATTCATTGATCTTCATTCTCATGGGTCCTAACAAAAGAACTACTTGCTAGAAGTCTTGATTGTCAGGAACAGTAAGGGAAGGTGCTATCATGAGTAATTGAAAACTATAGATCATATGTTAAAAATTTAACTTTAGGTGACCTCTTTCTCTATTAACATTTTATAAGATCTGCTAACAAGTAGAAAAATGGAGTGATATGAATCTTCATCCCTTACCCCATAATGAAACAGGTTCAATATCTTAACTAATCTGAGAGTTCATATGATCTAAAAAATGATCACCTGTTAACCAAATTTCTGGTGATAAATAGGTCTTTCTCTCAAATTTTTATCTTTCTTAAACTTTCCAGAGACTTTAACACCATCCATCACCTTTTAACTGTGGTTGTCTATGGGGCTTTGTCCTGTGCCCTTTTCTTGTCCCACTGTATTATGTCATTGGTGTTTTTGTTAGTTCCCATTAATTCAATTAAAAACTTTATGCTGATAATTGCCAAGTCTTCTTATCCAATCTGAACTTTCCTGCTGACTTCCAGTCGTGCATCTCCAACTTCCTTTTGGATATTTCAAACTGAATATCCGGTAGATATCTTAAACCCAACATGTCCAAAACTGAATTATCTCTGCACCACAAAATCTTCCCCCACCTTCCAAATTCTCCATTACTATTCAGGACACCAGCATCCTCCAAGTCACCCAGGCTATCCACCCATATCCATTCAGGTGTGAAGTCCTGTCAATTACACTTTTGTAACATATCTCATATATTATCCTTTCTTTACTCTAATATTGCCATCATTCTGGCATAATCCCCAGCCACCTCATTCCTGAACTATTGCAATACTCTCCTGCTTGGTAAGCCTGCTATAAGTCTCTCTCCTCTTCAGTCCAACCTACACTTAGCTGTCAAAGTAATCTTCCTGAAGCCCACTCTGACCATGTTCCCTCCAACTTGCCCCTCCCCTACAAATGATACTTAGTACCTCCAAGATCAAGTACATTCTCTTTCTGATATTTAAACCTTCATATCCAGCCCTTCCCACCTTTGCAGTCTTCTTACACTTGATACCCTACCACATACTCTGTGAGTGAATGATACTAGCCTCCTTGCTGCTCCTTGAACAAAATACTCTCTCCCAACTCTGATCATTTTCCCTGGCTGATAGTTGTTGTTTGTCCTTTTTTGTTATTCTTTCTTTCTTTCTTTCTTTCTTTCTTTCTTTCTTTCTTTCTTTCTTTCTTTCTTTCTTTCTTTCTTTCTTTCTTTCTTTCTTTCTTTCTTTCTTTCTTTCTTTCTTTCTTTCTTTCTTTCTTTCTTTCTTTCTTCCTTCCTTCCTTCCTTCCTTCCTTTCTTCCTTCCTTCCTTCCTTCCTTCCTTCCTTCCTTCCTTCCTTCCTTCCTTTCTTTCTTTCTTTCTTTCTTTCTTTCTTTCTTTCTTTCTTTCTTTCTTTCTTTCTTTCTTTCTTTCTTTCTTTCTTTCTTTCTTTCTTTCTTTCTTTCTTTCTTTCTTTCTTTCTTTCTTTTCTTCTTTACTTTTTTTTTTTGCAGGGCAATGAGGGTTAAGTGACTTGCCCAGAGTCACACAGCTAGCAAGCATCAAGTGTCTGAGCCTGGATTTGAACACAGGTCTTCCTGAATCCAGGGCTGCTGCTTTATCCACTGCACCACATAGCTGCCCCCATTTGTCTTTTATTCTTGAAGAGAACCATGACATCAGAGGTGATGTCATAACTTGCAGTGAATTGGATTTAATTGAGGGAGGGCTGTGCAAAGTCACCAGCTCACTCCTCCAGAGCCGCGTGGGTCCAGTGGCAAGATATACATCAGGATGACTAGAGCTGGCACAAGATATTTTTGAGGCAATGGGGATTAGGTGACTTGCCAAGGGTCACACAGCTATGTCAAGTGTGTGAGGCCAGATTTGAACTCAGATCCTCCTGACTCCCAGACCAGTGCTCTATCCACTATTCCAACAAACTGCATCCCTGATTGATGCCAAAATATGGAGTACTTTTATTCCTCCTGACTTTCACGGCTTAATTCCCAGCGAAAAATCCCATTTCAAAAGAAGAAATCTTTCTTAATTCTACTATTTTCTCATGGCCAATTATCTGTATCCCCCACCCCCCATGCCCCATATAAGGCTTATTTGTACATAGTTTTTGCTTGTTGCCTCCTCCATTAGAGGTGAGCTTTAAGTGGGTTGGAGCAGGGGGCAGATAGATAATGCAGTGGATAAAGCACTGGCCCTAGAGCCAAGAGGGCTTCAGTTCAAATCTCACTTCAGACACTTACTAATTGTATGACCCTGGGCAAGTTACTTAACCCCAATTGCCTTAAAACATCTGGGTCCATCTCCACTCATCCTGATGTATATCTTGCCAGTGTGGAGCCAGATTGCTCGGGAAGAGAAAATGAGGTTGATGACCTTGCACAGCCTCCCTTGCTTAAATCCAATTCAGTGCAAGTCATGACATTACCCTGATGTCATGATCCTCTTCCAAAATGAAGGACAGACAACAACAACATAAGGGCAGGAGCTATCTTATAACTTTCTTTGTATCTCCGCCAATTATCAAAGAGTCCGGGACATAGTAGTAGCACTTAATAAATGATTATTGCCTGATTGATCCACTAACACAAAGTCTGTTAACAGGCCCATATTCACACGCTTTAAAAGTAGAAGCTGAAAGCAGAGGAAATGGGCCTTTGTCTCAGCAAAGAAAGTTTAGAAGGCACTAAAAGCATTTGCACTCTTTTTTTTTTTTTTTTTTTAGTGAGACAGTTGGGGTTAAGTGATTGCCCAGGGTCACACAGCTAGTACTTGTTAAGTGTCTGAGACTGGATTTGAACTCAAGTACTCCTGACTCCAGGGCTGGTGCTCTATCCACTGCTCTATGTAGCTGCCCCCCATTTGCACTCTTTTAATGAAGAACCAGATTTGGAAGCCCAAATGAGACAAAGGCCAGAAATAGCCTCCCTGATGTTAATGGGAACTATCACTCTATCTCCACTTTATGGATTTTTTTTTAACAAGTATGGGAGAGTACAAAGGCTGTGAAGAAGCTCTAATCAAACCTAGGGTATGAGGAGTGTGGGCTGGCCTTGTCATTAATGTCACTCCAGTAAGGTAGTCTCAGATTTTCTAAGCTACATGATGGAGAATGGTAGGTAGAGACAGTGAATGTACAAACTGTCTCTTCTTACATACATGTACCATCATGACTATATTCATGCTGACTCAGGATAAAAGCCTTCTTTTTCTTTTTTTTTCTTAATACTATTTTTTGTTTGTTTTGGTGAGGCAATTGGAGTTAAGTGACTTTTTCAGGGTCATGCAGCTAGCAAGTGTCAAGTGTCTGAGTCCAGATTTGAACTCAGATCCTCCTGATTCCAGGGCCAGTGTTCTATCCACTGTGCTACCTAGCTTCCCCCTTAATAATATTTTTTCAAATTACATGTAAAAATAATTTTCAACATTCATTTTTGTAAGATTTTGTGTCCCAATCTTTCTTTCTCCCTCATTCTCTCATCCCTTCCAAAGAGAGTAAGCAATCTGATAGAGCTTATGTATGTACAATCATGTTGAATTTCTTTCCACATTAGTTATATTGTGAAAGAAAAATCAGAACAAAAGGAGAAAAGCACAAGAAAGAGAAAAAGTGAAAATATTATGAAAAGACTTCCTTTTCAAAAGCATTTAACTATTTACTCTATGGGTTACCTTTCCAAATACAACCACCATCTCTAATAAGGCTTCTTGAATGCTGTTTAAATAATAATTGAATTTAGCATCTAGTTAGCCAAAATAAAGTTTCATTAGGAAGCTACTAGATGTCTTATCTCCTTTTCTGGGGGCAGTCTCCCTGTTGTTGTTCAGTCATATCTGACTTTTCATCACCCCAAGGATACTGGAGTGCTTTGCTATTTCCTTCTGCCACACAATCTACATATAAGGAAACTCCCACATTTTTTATGTATGAAGAAACTGAGGCAAACAGGGTTAGGTGACTTGCCCAGTGTCACACAGCTAGCAAAGTGTCTCAGGCCATATTTGAACTCAAGAAGATGAGTTTTTCTAACTGCAGGCCTGGCACTCCATCAACTGTGTCACCTAGCTGCCCTATCTAGAAGCAGCCTATTGCTTTATTGACTATATGCCTCCCCAGACAAATTGATCCCCTTTCTTCCTCCCCAAGTTAGGATATTTTCTACCACTTGCCCCTAATTTGGATGAAGACATTTTTCCCAGGTGCAAATATTCCTCCTTATGCAATGCACTTCATCTGGACAGACCACATAGCCTTCTTGTTCCCTGCCCAATAGTTTCCAGAACCTAGGTCCACTTGAAAGTCACAAGAAAGGAAGCTTTTGACTATTGAGTGGAGGTAATTACAAGAAGCAAAAGAAATGGAGAGAAACTGCAGGAACTTTATAACCCTCTCCTGAATAGTCATGGTTGATTATTTTTGTAGGGCTATTTTGAATGATTTTTGACTGAAGGGAAGGAGTTGGAATAAATGACCTACCAAACCCCATTTCCTGATATATATGATGCTACTCCAAATCTTGAAAATGGTCCCTAAAACAGAAATATAGATTTAGGTACTGTGCTATGGAACATTCATCTGATATTCAAATGTTTTAAAAACATCTTTCCAAAGAAATCTTTTTAAAGAGCATAACTAAGAAAATCCCCAGACTTTTGTGCATTCAGGGTACATATCTATAAACTTGTGCAGGGTATTTTTTTGTTGTTGAACAGTTAAATGACTGAGATTCTCTATCCCAAGAACCATCCCTGCTGTTCACATAGGTAATGATCAAGTCAATTAGTGGCACAGAAAGGGGTACTTTTGAAATCTGGAAAGTGGGTAGCAGATGTACCAATAATCACATGTCTATATTAACTCAGGACACTTAGGTGGGTTAATGAACTGGCAGCTGTGAAATCTGTACTGAGGATCTGTTTATTCCAAAGTCAGGAGAGAGATCGGTTTCCATAGTGAAAAAAACAGTTTTTTCAGGGCTTTCAGTGACAACTCAAGTTAATATTCTGTTTGGTAGTACAACACCATTTATTTTCTATGGTTGGTCCACCCTAGCAGGTGTCATGCCTAGGTTTCCTGATGATGTTGTTTTATAAAAGGCTACATGATGTTGTACATGTGAAGTTACCTCAATGAGATTATTGCAGGTTTAGTAAAAGGTACAAACTATTATGATTAACCAAAACAAATAAGCAAGCAGAAATGAAAAAAAAACCCTCAAAACAAACAAAAACAAACCCTCTCCAATTACTCGCAATAAACCTGTTGTGCAGTAGTAAATTTGGAATAAAACAGCCACAACAAAAGCAATTCAGCAATACCCAATTTTACAGAGTTAAAATGGGTAGTCATCTTTGTTTTATCATTTAAAGATTCTAGGAAAAAATTATCCCCCCAAAATAATTTCCAAGTAGTGAAAAGTTTTAAATCCCAATAACAGAGGAGGAATCCAGGAAACCACAGCACATCTACTAATAAAAGTCACTTCTTATGGTGGTTTTTAAAAACTTTTTTTATTCTGAATAGAATTTTATATTCCAGGGTAGCTAGGTGGCGCAGTGGATAGAGCACGGGGCCCTGGAGTCAGGAGTACCTGGGTTCAAATCCATCCTCAGACACTTAACACTTACTAGCTGTGTGACCCTGGGCAAGTCACTTAACCCCAATTGCCTCACTAAAAAAAAAAAAAATTATTTTCCAAAATATATGTAAAAACAAAATTTTAACATCAATTTATAAAAAACTTTGTGTTCCAACTTATCTTCCCCCCTCCATTCCCAGCCCCCACCCACAAGAACTCAATCAATTCAAAATAATTATACATGAGTAGTCATGGAAAAAATCCCATATTAGTTAGTTGTGAGAGAAAACAGTCAAAAAACCAAAACTGCAGATTAAGGAATTGTCAAAAAGGAAATAAAAAAAAATTAAAATGTGTTTCCATTTGTTTTCAGATACTATCAGTTTTTTTTTTTTTTGCAGATGGGCTGCAATCTTCATAAGTCTTTCAGGGTTATATTGGATCATTGCCTTGCTGAAAATAACCACATGCTTCCCAGCAGATCATCCCCCACTATTGCTGTTATTTTGTATACAGTACACTTCACTCTGCTTCAGTTCATGTAGGTCTTTCCAGGTTTTGCTCATAGTATCCTGTTCATCATAACCTGTATATAGTACCTTAAGCTTGACAGAGAATTTTCTTCATAAAAGCCCAGCAAAGTAGGTACCATACGTTTTGCCATTATAATCAATCATCATAACTATTTCCCTCCATCCCACTCCCTTCCCACGACATTTACTCTGTCTTCTTTTTACCTATTCCTCTTCAGAGGTGTTTTACTTCTGACTATCCTCTCCCTCGCTCTGCGCTCCCTTTTTTCACCCTTCCTTCCTTGTCCTCTTTTCCTCCTATTTTCCTGCAGGGTTAAATAGATTGCTCCTCCCAATTGGGTATGAAAGCTATTCCCTCCATGAGCCCACTCCAATGAGATCAGGGTCCCTGAGCTAATTCTGTGTTCTAAATTTTTCTTCCTTCCTCCCTCCTCAACCCTCCCTATGAGATCAAGCAATTCCATATGTCATACTGGTGCAGTAATGCAGAACATCTTCATCTTCCTTGAACGTGTTTTGCTTTTTACTGCTCTCTCCCCCAATCTGCCCTTTCCTCCTTCCTTTCTTCCCCCCAACCCTTTTCTACCTTCCCCCCTCCTCAGGGCAAAAAATAAATTACTATACCTACTTGAGTATGTATGTTAGTCCTTCTTTGAGCCAATTCTGATGATATTAAGGTTCACTCACTCCCCAACTCCTTCCCCCTCTTCTACTCTACTCCATAAGCTTTCTTCTTGTTTCCTTCATGTGAACTACCTCTCCCCAGACCATCTCTCCCCTTCTCCCTCTCCTAATTTATTCCTTCTACACCTCAACCCTATTTTAATGATGTCATCATGGATTAGTTAGGTGGCACAGTGGACAAAGCACCAGCCCTGGACCCAGGAGGCCCTAAGCCCAAATCCAGCCCCAGACATGACACCCCACCCTGTCTGCCCTACAAAGAACAAAACATAAATTCTTTACAGATATCATCCCTTCATATTCAGTTCAGCCCTGTCTTCTGTGACTTTCTTGTGAAGACTTTTTGTTTTCTTTTGTTTTGTTTTTTGGTGAGGCAATTGGGGTTAAGTGACTTGCCTAGGGTCACACATCTCGTAATTGTTAAATGTCTGAGGTCATATTTGAACTCAGGTTTTCCTGAATCCAGGGTCGGCGCTCTATCCACTGTGCCACCTAGCTGCCCCTGAGTTTCTTACTGAGATAGTTCTTATGATTTCAAAATATTATCTTCCCATGTAGGAATGTAAACTGTTTGATCTTTTAATATCCCTCATGAAGTCTTTTTCCTGTTTACCTTTATATGCTTCTACAGGATCTTGTATTTGAAAGTCAAATTTTCTATTCAGTTCAGGTCTTTTCATCACACATGCTTGAAAGACCTCTTTCTCATTGAAATCCCATTTTTGCCTCTGAAAAATTATACTCAGTTTTTCTGGGTATGTGATTTTTTGGCTGAAGTCCCAGTTCCTTGGCCCTCTGGAATATCATATTCCATGCCCTCCAGGCCTTTAATATAGAAGCTGCTAGATCTTGCTTTATCCTTATTGGAGCTCCACAGAATTGGAATTCCTTTTTTCTAGCTGCTTGCAGTATTTTCTCCTTCACCTGGGAGTTCTGGAATTTGGCTATAATATTCCTGGAGGTTTTCCTTTTGGGATCTCTTTCAGGAGGTGATTGGTAGATTCTTTCAATTTCTATTTTAGCTTCTGCTTCTAGAATATCAGGGCAATTTTCCCATACAGTCTCTTGGAGGATGGTATCTAAACTTTTGTTTTGGTCATGGTTTTCAGGTAGTCCAAGGATTTTCAAATTATCTCTCCTAGATTTATTTTCTAGGTCAGCCATTTTTCCAAGGAGATATTTCACACTGCCCTCTATTTGTTCATTCAATTGGATTTGCTTTACTGTGTCTTGGTTTCTCATAAGGTCACTAGCTTGTTCAATTCTAATTCTTAGGCAGTTATTTTCATCAGTCAGTTTTTTAATCTTCTTTTCCATTTGGCTTTTCAAACTGTTGACTTTTTTCTCATGACTCCCCTGCATCGCTCTCATTTCCCTTTCCATTCGTTCCTCCTTTTCTCTACATCTTCTTTCTATTTCTCCTACTTTCTCTTCAAAGTCCCTTTTAAGAGCTTCCATGGCCTGAGACCAGTTCATATTTTTCTTGAAAGCTTTGGATGTTGGAGCTTTGACCCTGTGATTATCTTCTTCTTCTGAGGTTGTATTGTGGTCTACCTTACCCCCAAAGAAGAAAGTTTTTGATGGTTTTCTGCTTTCTCTGCCTACTCATCCTGGCTTATATTTCTTGGCTTTTAACTCCTTCTTAAAGTGTGGCTCTGCTTCCAAGATAGACTGTTCAAGCTACAGCGTGGCCCAGGAGATGGTTGGGCTTCTTCTCAGCCTGCCTGGTCTCGCTTTCATTAGATGTTAAACTCTCCACTGGGGGGTGGGGAGGGTGGGGCTGCTTCTCGGCTCCACTCCTGTTCTCAGCTTCAGAGGGTCCCAGGTGTTTTGGGTTGAGGAGGGGCAGGCTTTAATCTCACCTGGCCTGTTCTCAGGTCCGGAAATAACCTCAGGCCTACTTTACTAAACAACCAACCAGCAAAGCTTTCTGTGTTGTGGTTCTCAGCTTCCGAGATGAGACTGCTCCCCTGCTCCCTTCCCCAACCTGGGTCTCCCTCCACTCAGGATTTCTTCCTGGTTCCCCGTTGGGGTAGAACAGTCAAATCCTTCCCCCCAGTCCACTGGTACCCCTGTACTTATTCCCCCCCGCCGCAGGGCCAGCCATTCAGTCCGACCACGTGTTTGGTTCCAGAAGACACCGGTGCTGCAGCCAATTCAGCGGCACTGGGGCAAATTCCTGTCAGGTGTTGGGTGTGTTGGCCCGATTGCGGGGTTAGGCTTTATTCGTGGCCCAGCATGGCCCCCTGAAATCTATCTATGGCTGGAGAAAACCCTCAGCCTGTATTTTTGTGTGTTTTTCTGCCCCAAGGGTTCTTTTATTGCTATTTTGGGGGTTATTGTATCAGGAGCCCTATGGGTTTAATGTCTTTCCTCTGCCATCTTGGCTCTGCCCCCCCTTCTTATGGTGTTATAGGCATAGGTTAGAATCAAGGTAAAACAATATTCTACAATAGAAGCTCAAGTGACAAGGACAAAACAGCTAATAATAATAGCACGTTAAGAGAAAAGCTTTAAGGGTAGTTTATACGACTCATGTATATAAAGAGATAGGGATTTCTTGTCTCTTCTTGGCTAGCTGCTCACCAGAGCAGAGTTCCAGAGAGATGCTTTGTTTGATTAAGTGATGTGCTTTGACAGACAGAGTGCTAGCATGCAGGAGGATACAGGAAGGGAAATTTTTGTAAATTGCCAAAGCTGTAAGTGCTTGGCCCTGGAACCTGGAAAGTTTAAGTGGATCTGTTCATCAGAAGTTTAAGGATTTAAGGATTGTAGGAAAGGCCAACTTGAAGTCAAGCAGTTATTGGAGGTAAAAGCAAAGTATCTATAGTGGGTAGGTAACACAATGGTCATCTAATTCAACTTCTATATTTCTCAGCTGAGGAAACTGAAATATATAGAAATTAAGTGACCTATGTCACAGAGGTTACAGGTAATAGGTTTAGGATGAAAATCCATGTACTCCAAATTTTAATCAGTGCTATTTATACTATAACATACTGCCTTATTAAGAGAATAATAACCCATGCCAGCTACCTGATGTAATAACCATCATTTTTAACAACTTACATTCAATGTTTTCCTTTCTAATTAGTTATACATACATGTATGTATGTATATACATATGCATGCATGCATGCATGTATGTATGAGAAAATAATTATTAATAATGACTTTTTTGGGGGGCCCAGAGATCAATTTCAGGCCCTTCCCCTCACTCCAGAAAGTCTGATTTTTGAAGAACTCCAGCAAATCTTGTTTTGGGACAGGCCCAAGGGAAAAAAGGAATGGAGATTGATGCTTTTGTCCAGCTCAGTGAGCTGATGGGGTTAAATCACACCTAGATACTGAACTGCACCTTTGCTTTTCAGGGAGAGTCTCTTCCACTAGGTAATTGGTTGAATTCATTTTAATTTGGAACACTCACAAGTCCTATCAACCAATGGAAGTGAAGATGCTAACAAATTAGCTTTGATCAATGTATAATGACCCACCTCTATCAAAAGAGGATAAAGATCCTTGACCAAATGAAGCTTCAGCTCTCTTGGCTTCCTGGACCTGCTCCCTTTGGCTCAGAATGCTGTCTCTTGGTGCACACTATCCCTCTTAGGACTATGTAGGTATGTAGAACTGAAGGCTTGAGACTATGAAAAGTTAGGGAGACACATGGTCAATTCTTTACTGGTATATATGATATTAATAATAGATGCTTAATGCCAAAATGGGAACAATAGCCATTAATATATAAGCAGTAATAATTTTAAAAAACACAGTTTAGCACAATAATTTATAAAATATTTATGTATGTATATTTGTATGTGGTGGATACAATATATCTATATCTAGACCTATCTCTACATCTATTTATTATCTATCTATCTGTCTGTCTTTCTATATCCAAGTGAAAGTACTTCCTATACTAATATATATATCACAATTCTTCCATGGTTCCTAAGATTGTGAAATTCTAATCCATGTTATAATATATATTATATTTTAAATACTCATTCAATAGATTTAATGAAGGTGTTCCTCTGATTTTTCCCTCTCCTCTTCTCTTCTCCAGTCTCTTCCCTTGCCCTCTGTACACACAAAGTAAATTCCCTGAAGACAGTTTCTCTCAACTCTTAATGTTTGTAATGAAACAAAATGAAGTAAAAATCCATGATATTCATGTTTCATATTCAAATATGCTCAATTATTAGTCATATGGTTTATTTCTAATTTCTCATCATCACAAATAATGCTATAATCTGTTTATACACGGGTAATTTCCAACATAAATAAGTTATTTGTAATATAATTCTAGTAATGGAATCTCTAGGGAAAAAGCTAAAAATAATTTTGTAACATTTTATATAATCCTGTATTTCTTTCTTTTTTCTTCTTTTTTGTGGGATAATGAGGGTTGTGATTTACCCAGGGTCACACAGCTAGTAAGTATCAAGTTTTTGTGGCAGAATTTGAACTCAGGTCCTCCTGAATCCAGAGCCAGTGCTTTATCCACTGTGACACCTAGCTGCCCCTGTATTTCTTTCAAGAACAGTAGAATATATTAAAAATTGAACACCGGTGAATTGGTTTGTCTACATTTTTCCAATTACTCTAACATTGAGCCCTTTCATCATTCCCAGCATTAGGAGAGTTATATACCTCAATATTTTCTTAATCTGCATGTCTGGATGTTTTGTAAGCTATAACATATCTAGGTACTTATTAGTATTTTGTATTTCTGATTATGAAAATTTTTCATATCTCTTGATTTGAGTGTCAGCATGCCAAAGTCTAGAGAGGCTTATCATCACAATATTGGCCAATTAGTGATGAGCCTTTGTTGTATTTTGCTTTTTTTCCCCCAAAGATGTTGAATAAACCAAGCAAATAATTAAAAAGTATTCTCAGGCATGGGAAGTTCTCTTATGCATCCTCAATCATTGTGGAATAAAAAGTGGCAGAGTATACAAAGAATCATACAGGTTTTTGTTTTTTGTTTTATTTTATTATCTACAAATATTTGCAAATCATTATCACGCAAATAAAATGTTTCTGCGATAAAACATTTCAGCAAGCAATCCCAAACTCCTAAATTAAAAAAAGAAATATGGTTGCCAATCTGTAGATGCTTCTTCTAGGGCCATAGCTGTTTGCAGCAGGACAGAGATGTGGCAGAATTAGTTTGATGGGGAATGAAGTGGGCTAAAATGTGCCATTTCATTGTCACTGACATGGATATAACTTTTTCCTCTTCTGTCCTTTGTATGTCTTGTGAAAGACAGAACTGACAGAGATAGGGACACTGAACCTAACAGTGAACCCTGATACTCTTCCCTGGAGCTTTGTTGATTGTTGAACATGTAAAAAAACAATGTGGAGAATTGCAATTGAAGAAAGAAACAAACATCCTTCAGGTCTTTGGCATTTTTGCATTTACTGATGTGAATTCCATACTTTGTTACTTGACTGGAAATTGAAATATGGCTGGATTATAAGGCTGTGACCTGATGGAGCTTGCTGAAATTTAACAATTATTGAGTTCAGTGCTATAAAATTATATTAAATTAGATCAAGGAAAGAGAATGTTTATATGAACATATAACACTTTACTAAAATGTATAGGGCAAAAAGGTAAGATAAAAATAAAATTTTAAGTATTTTCTACATTAGTTTAAGTCTTAAGTCTTTTGCTATGGAGTACAATATGGTTAGTGGCTTCAGAATTTGCCCATGGACAGCAATTCTAAAAGGAAATAAAATATAGAGACAGGTCTATCTAGCTAGTTTAAGAGCACATGAATAACCATAGCAAGGTTAGTGTGGTAAAGTGTGAAAAACCTTCAATTCAATTCATACAACTCTTTGACCAAGTATGGATTTCTATAGACAGACTACAGATTGGTTTTTTTTTCCTTTTTTTTTTAAATCATGGACCAAGATGCTAGTAGACCTGGAGCAACTTGTGTTAACCTTCACATTCTGATGCTAGCAACTTAAAATGTTTGGAGCCAGGGCACTGTAGAATTGATCAAAATAAGTTTGAGTTAATTTTTTCCAAATATGGAATGAACTGAAACCCAACTATGAGCCTTTTTGGAAGAGAATATATAAAGACCACTTTAGGGTTTAAAGATTTTAAGATCCCAAAGGAACTTTCTCATGATTTACTCTTACCTGATACTCACACTACATTTTTTATATTAAGGTAATTATTTCTCTGAATGTTCAGATTATAAGTAAACAATTTTTAAGACTTAAATTTGTGACTTTCTTCTACATCCTGGTATTAATCCTGCTTCTTTTCAGGACAACATTTTAATTTTCATTTCTGTGCTTAGGCTGGGGACATCATGATACATGGGGGGAGAAAACTAAACTTAGAGTCTTGAAAATATTTTTGCTTCCTCTTAAGACACTTGCTAGTTGTTGGAAAATGTGAAAGTCACTTTACATAGCTGTGTCTCCGTTTCTTCATTCATAAAATGAAGATGATAGTAATACCACCCACACCCTAATGTTGCTGTGAGAGTTTCATGAGATAATGTATACAAAGCCTTTTTTTTTGCAAACTTTAAAATGATACAAAAATGTGAGCTACAAATAACAAACTATACTGTATATTGACCCTAGCTTACTGAATTAAATTTTTGGTCCTTAACTTGAATGGGAAGTTACTGAATACTGTGACCTTCTTCCTTTATTTTTATTTATTCTATGCCTCCACCCATGTTATGCAGCCCAAGGAGCACCCCACAACAGGACCCATCCATAACCTTGCCCATATACAGGATAAATAAGTAAGGTAAATTACAATAAGCAAAGGAAGATAATGTTTTAGCACTTAGGAGAAGCAATAAATGGTAATATAAAAGTTATGAACATATAGGAAACCTTTTCATAGTTTGATGCTTGATCAGAATAAGAAAAAAATAGAAGAATGTTAGTTGGTATGTTGATATTATTAGGTATTTAACATTCCAACTGATATTAAATCATGTGCAAATTGATCTGCCAGTACCTCTCACTTTAATGATTAAAACCTGGTACCATTTCTGATGCTTAAGTTTATTCTCAGAGGACCTATCTACAACATCACATAAAGGTAAATTGAAAAGAGAGGAAAATTTTGCCAAATAGATGTGTAATGGTACAAATGGTCCCATGCTCACCATTTTGTTTAGGGATACCTCAACTCTTATTTCTGCAAAGACGATTAATGGAATTTTAGAGTCTTGGAGTCAGAAGAAACCTTAGGTTATCTATCCTACTCCTCTTGCCCAGTCAAGATTATCTTTTACAATGTATCTTGTTAGTTATCCTGTTTTCTGTTTGAATACCACTGAAGATGTGGACATTAGTACTTGAACTCCAAAGGGACGCTACAATATTGTATAAAGGGTCTGCAGAGCTTACAGTATTGGAGAATTTTTTTTCTATCCATTACTCAATGTTA
The DNA here is from genome assembly GCF_019393635.1 of Dromiciops gliroides. Taxonomy (NCBI): domain Eukaryota; kingdom Metazoa; phylum Chordata; class Mammalia; order Microbiotheria; family Microbiotheriidae; genus Dromiciops; species Dromiciops gliroides. The sequence continues at coordinate 318,037,312 of NC_057864.1, forward strand.
GCAATAGTCTACTTCCCAATGGTTTTGATTTAATGATTTAACTTCAGATGTAATAGAAATCTTGGGGAAATATAGAATTAGTTTAAATTAATGGAGTGGGTAAAGCACCAGCCCTGGATTCAGGAGTACCTGAGTTCAAATCCAGCTTCAGACACTTGACACTTACTAGCTGTGTGACCCTGGGCAAGTCACTAAACCCCCATTGCCCCCGCAAAAAAAAAAAAAAGTTTAAATGAATGGCACATAAATTTGGCATATGGTTTAATAATAATGGCAGTAATTATTGATCAGATATTTTACATCTACTTATATTGTAGATGTATATATAATGTATATGTATGTATTTAGGTATGTATGTACATGAAAAATATGCCTTTACAAACATATCTGAGAAAGTAGAACAAAAAACATTTCAGAAAATATGATCTTCTTTGCCATATACCTGCATGAACATAATAATGAGAATATATTATTCTAGCTTTTAAAAGTTTTATAATTTGTATAAAACTATTATCTGGCTTTCATTATCCAGGGACAAATCTCATTATCTTCAGCAAGATAAGCATTTGAGTATTTAAAGGAAAAATGTGTTCCAAAATGAATAAACTCTATGCTACTGAATGATATGTTTTATTTTACAGAATCTGATTATGATAAATCATGAAAGAATAGTTCAGATTATTTACTCATTATTTCTCCAAAATATATGTATTAGTATTCTTATAGCATAATTAGATTTTTTTATATTTAAAAGAAATTTTCCATGATACAGATAACTAATAGAATATATATTCATCAATACTAGCTAAACTAATTCTCATTATACAAACATTTACATCTTTAAGTCTCAGCCTTCCTCAGCTATATTATCATAGGCGAGTTATTTAACCTCTCTCCCCAAAATATGTATGCATCTATAAGGATAACTCTCAGTTCCAAAGGATTAATGATAAATTTTATTCTCTTCCAGAGAAAGAACTGATGGACTTTGAGATGGAAGAATAATTTTATACCTTCTTTATGTTTCCAGATTTTTTTGGTAACATGTTTAATTTTGAAATTTTTTGTATAACTTCACATGTATCATTGACATGATATTGCTTGCCTCCCAAATGAGTGAGGGAGGAGCAGGAGAGGAAAATAATTTAGAACTCAAAGTTTCAAAAAAAATTGTTAAAATTAATAAATTAAACATCAAGGGACAGCTAGGTGGCACAGTGAATAAAGCACCAACCCTGGATTCAAGAGGACCTGAGTTCAAATCCGGCCTCAGACACTTGACACTTATTAGCTGTGTGACTTTGGGCAAGTAACTTAACCCTCATTGCCCTGCAAAAAAAATTAAACATTTTTTAAAAAGGGTATATTATTCTCAAGTGACTTTTTTTAACATATTTTTCATATAGCTCATGTCCAAGGAGATATTTGAACCTAGGCTACCTGGCTCTAGGTTCAAAACTATCTACCATATAAAATTATCTCTTCATAAAATAAGAGAAATAGTATCTATATGCTTTGAACCTCACAGACATATTTTAATGACTGCATTTGGTTAGCAGCAAATGCATCCAAACACTTATTTAGAATATTCATAAACTGCAAAGTAACCTGTTATTTATTTTTTTTTCTTTTTGGAGGGCAATGAGGGTTAAGTGACTTGCCCAGAGTCACAGAGCTAGTAAGTGTCAAGTATCTGATGCTGGATTTGAACTCAGGTCCTCCTGAATTCAGGGCCAGTTCTTTATCCACTGTGCAACCTAGCTGCCCCACCCCTGTTATTTAAATAATATAGGGAACTCCATAGTGATGAAAAACCCTCTAGTAATGCAAATTGATAACTACTCTGAAATTTATAGTCTTAGAGATTTGCCTAAACTGCAAGGTTAAATAACTTGACCAGGATCATATAACTAATTTACTATTATTTCCTCATTATTCTAGATGTTGAAGACAGAATATAGAATGGCATGGAGAAAGGCTAGTTTGCCTGGGACATACGCTTTGTTCAAGACATTGATTTGTAATATGTCTAGAAAGCCAGAGAGGAGTCAAATGGTGCAGAGTATTAAATGTTATTAGTTTGAATTTTATAATACTGGAAATAGGTAAACATTGAAGACATTTTTTAAAAAATGGTACCGTCACATGGTTGACCTAGTAAGTCCATTTCTAGCTTAAATTTTATGAACCTGCCATTAAGACTGCTGTTTAGATCTTGACAGAAGAGAAGAATTTAGATGAGCAGACCTAAATATGAGGAAGAGAGAAAAAAAAAAAGGATTCTGAAAGAATAAAATTATACTAATCTATTTTTCTCTGTATGTGCATATACGTACATACCCACAGAATAACACACACATGCGCACACACACACACACAAATATATATATATATGGAGAGAAAGAGAGAAGAAAGAAAGAAGAGAGGAGAGACAGAGACAGAAAAGAGGAGTGACAGAGAGACAGAGATGGAGAGAGATAGAGACACTGTAATAGCAAGAGCTTGTATTGAACTAAATTGTTATAGTCATAGCAGAAACTTGAATTTTAAAAATAATTACATTAAGCCTCAAGTGTTAGGGATGAGAAGGACATATTCATCATACAATTTGTCAAACAGAGTATTTCCAGCTGCTTCCATAGGCAGTATCTAATGTCTCCTGCCAAACATAGCTAAGGAATCCTCAACACAATTATTAGAAAATGTCTACTCCATATTCCATATATTAATCTGCAAACTGAATGGAAAACATATAAAAGATTTCCTATGTTGCAAGGCTTGTCTTTTTCTTCCCTTCAAGTTTCCCTCCAGGGAAGGTATTGTTAGAGAATAGACTGAATTAGTTGTTTTGGAAGATCATGTGTTTCCGGGGGAAATGTAAAAATTTTCAGTTTTTTTGAAGGAGGGATTCTCAGTATAGACCAACTAGGAACACAGGCTGCTGTTCCTTCAGGATTTGGATCCATTTGCTACCTCCTACCACTAGAGTATTAGCTACATATGAGTAAGGATTGCTTCTCTTTGTACTTTTATTCCCAACACGTAGCATATTATAGGAACTTAAATGTTTATTCATTGATTAATACAATGCCAACCTGTTAGAATGAAGAAAACCTGCATGTAAGTCACTCAACATGTGTCCAAGGAAACTAAAACTAAAAGTAAAGTTGTCACTCTGCATTGGAAGGAGTTTCCACAACAGAAAGATCTCAAACTGAATACCTGTCTTTCTGTCTGTCTATATATCTTACAGATAAACATCACATGTATAATATATGATACATGCACACATATAAACATTATACATATATCTACTATAAAATGTGTATATAGATTATATGAATATTATACATAAATATATTATTTCTCTATATGTGCATATTCATTGCATTATAGAATTTATCTTTTATCATCTATCACCTCTATAATATACATACAAAATTAGATCCATCCCAACACATCCATTGCATCTATATATGCACATCTACAGTGCATGTATATGTATATGTGAATAATATAATTCTGTACATATATACATATGTATCTATTACATGATGGAATCTATTGACCTACAAACATATATATTATACATTATATATAGTCATATAAATAATATATATTCATATTTATTATATCTAATGAATGTGTAGATATTTTAATTATATTCATCACATAATGTAATCTATCATCTGTATATCTTCATTTGTACACCAAAATCACAGCAAAAATATTAAAAGGAACAGTTGATAGTTATATCATGAGATTTTCAGACTGTTTTCCATGTATTATTAAGGACTGTGAAATATATGTATAAATTCCATTTATGTAGGAAAAGAAACAAAAAGTATTAGTAACTCATGTTTCATATTACATTTCCAATTTATCTAGGACAATATAATGGCACCCACTTTCCCTACAATTCTGCACTTTAGTCAATCTGACTTTTGAATTAAACATAATACTGAAAATTGGGGCAGTGAGAAATAGATTCAAAATATTATTGGAATACTTTAGAGTTTATGGTTTTTCTTTGTGCAGGCGTATGCGTGTTTGTGTGTGTGTGTGTGTGTGTGTGTGTGTGTGTGTGTATGTGTGTGTATGTGTGTGTGTGTGAGAGAGAGAGACAGAGAGAGAGAAGGAATCCTTCCTGAAGAGTGATCATAGGGAGAAGAGAGGAAGCATTAAGAGAACATTTTCCTGAGTGAATGAGTGGAGAAAGACTATGCAAAAATACTTTTAGAGAAGTAAATTGAACTCTTATCCCATGGAGAAGATATATTATACAGAAGATGCCCTCTAATTTTGATGGTCATCCTGAAAAAGTTAAATGATGAGATTATTCTTCTAGAGCCTGTAAAGAAGTCTGTAGTTGTAGTTAATAGAGGTCTCATTATTCTCCAGGATTTCCCTTTACCATATTACAACTCTTAGCACATATTAATGGTTTGATACATGCTTGTTGACTCACTATAGCTGAAGTTTTTCTCACAGCCAATAAATTATTGAAATATTTATCTGTCTTTGTATTGATTGTTACACTATTAATACATTGTATAGCCGGTAATATTGTTGATTATTTAAAAGCATAACACAAGTTGTTCCAGGGGATTGATACTGAGAGGTTGTCAAAAAGTTATGGGAAAATATGTTTCTATAGGTTATTAATAAACTGGAATGGATGTTCAGAATTTATTAATTAATGAAAGAGATTTTGCATTTTTAATGTTATTAGGGAATACTAGAGCATAACCCTCAATGGACTTAGAACCTAGGTTAAACAAAATAATAAGAAGAAAATGAGACAGCAGTTAAAGAGAAACTGCAACAATCCCAATTAGACTAAGTGTCAGGGTGATCATTTTGAAAGCCTGGTGTGTGTTTGTAGGGATGAAATTAAATCAGTTTCAGGGCCAGCTAGGTGGAGCAGTGGATAAAGCACTGGCCCTGGATTCAGGAGGACCTCATTTCAAATCTGGCCTCAGACACTTGACACTAGCTGTGTGACCCTGGGCAAGTCACTTAACCCTCATTGCCCTGCAAAAAAAACAAAACAAAACAAAAAACAAAGAACAACAACAACAACAACAAAAGAAATAAGTGTCTTTTAAGTTTAAGGCATATTTCAAATGCAGCCTAAGACACTTGGTACTTGCCAGCTGTGTGACCCTGTGAAAGTCACTTAACCCCAATTGCCATATACACACAAAATAATTAAGGCATAGAAAGACAAAAACTGGACTCGAACCTATAGAAATTTAAATTATAATAAGAGAACAGAAAATGCTACTAGATCTTAAACAATATAATGCATTTGGGGACTTTGCATTATAATTGCAGATATCATTTTAAATAGACCTCTAAAGAATATGTTCTTCATTAATTATGGAATTTATTTTTCAGTATTAAGTGAATTTATGAAGCACAGTCAAGATTTTTCTTTTTCCTGATTTTCTAATATGAACTGCATTTTGGTAATATCTCTCTAACTTTCTAATTCTGTATTAGGAAACATTTTTCCTGTCTCATCTCAGGCCTAGTAAATCTCAGAAGAAAATGTAATGAATTACTTTTCCTTAGAAATTAAAACTTTAAATTATCAGAGTGTGATAATGTGGAAGTCAATGGAATGTATCAATGGGTTATACTCATTTTTCCTATTGCTTCCTCTTTTTTTCTTTTTTATTAAAAAAACTAAGTTTTTAAAAGAGATAGCTCATTGTCAGGGAAAGATATAAAGGGGGTGTGTTAAATGATGTCAAACTAAAAGATATTAATAAAAATTGACTTAATTAAGAGATTATTAGGGGGCAGCTAGGTGGCGCAGTGGATAGGCTTCTGAGGGCAAGCCATGTAGCTTTTCTTTGGCGTCAGGAAGTGACATTTGCTTGTGGGAGAAAGAAAGGGCGAATAGCTATAAATTCCTGAGGACAGGTATAATTTTATTTTTGTCTTTGTGTTTCGGGTACCTATCACACTGACTAGGATATGAGAAACAATTAATTTATTAATTAATGCTCATTAAATTGAATTGAAAAGTAAGTTCTTAGTCATATATACCTGGAATAATAGTGAAGACAAAGACAGAATGGCTATCCAAATGAATTGCTACATACAGACATTTTTTCTTCTATTGGGATTAGCCATTTTTGAGATTATTCAGACTGGAAAATGCATTAATAGCATGAAAAATATCTTACTTGAAAAATAAAGTCCATAATTCTGCAGTTTCATGCAGAATGAGCATTATCATTATAGCCCTGCTTAGTCAGTAAATTTAGTTAGGGCTGGCTCTGCTTCTGGAGACTGGGGGATTGCATGGTTCTCATTAAATGGGAATTGTAAAGAATTAAAAGTCAAACATGGGAAATAATTTGTTCTCCTGTGTTATATTACAATGTTTAGGGAAAAGGGGAATTATATTCATAACTGTTTAGTAAGGATAATGCATGACCCTCTTCATGTTATAGTGAAATAAGAAAAATGGGATGCAGAATGAATATGAGGAAAAAAGTAATAATAACAAATACGTTATTTGGAGCCACATAGAGTTTGGAGTTAGAAAGAACATCTAGTCCAGATTGTTTCTTTAACTGATGACAAAACTGAGACTCACAGACTAACCAAAGGTTACAAAGCTAATTATAGGGCATCCTCATTGCTCTTTATACAATGTTTCCTGCCTCCTGCCGTCATTCAAATATACACACAGGAACACACACACACACACACACACACACACACACACACAGACATCTGCTCATGACAAAGGTATACTGAATTATGTGATAGGAATTCCAGGGAGATGTGTTCATTATTTTTTTAATCATAAAATCATTTTAATTATTTTTTGAAAGTATGTTTCCTGATTTCTGATTTCTGAAGATGTTATAGGATCTGAGACTGAAAGATTGGATAAGTGGTAAACTTCATATTTTCCCTCTGTGTTGTTTAAAATTAATTACTATAGACAACAGTTTGGGGTAAGCATATTATTAATTTATCAATATTATACCAGTAAAGGATTGAACACATATCGCTATAACTTCTCATGATCTCAGGCTGTGTGGCAGTAAAAGGAGGGAGAGTGCTTCAGTATGACAATTATCACAGAATAGAAGAAAAGCCCCAGACCCAAGATAGAGTATGAGAGATACCAAGTGGTCTCAAAGAACCAAGAAAGACCCAGAAGATGCCCAAATAGCCCTAGAAAACCCAAAAGAACTAGACCTTTCCTGGTGTTTTCTAAGGGCTTTTTCACGTTCTTTTGATAGAAGTGTGTCACTATACATTGATCAAAGCTAATTGGGTCATTATACATCAAACAAATCTAATTGGTTAGAATCATTCAACTCTATTGGTTGACATGACTTGGAGGTGGTTATATTCAAATGAAGTCCAGGGATGATATCAGAGAATGTAAGACCCCTGACCCCAAATCCTTTCATCTAGGTGTGGTTTAATCCCAACCATCCTTTAATAATCTAGACTGAAGAATCGATCTCCATTTCTGTTGTTCTCTTGGGTTTATCCCAAATTTTATGAAGTTTCTCAAGGAGAACTGGACTTTTTGGAGTACGTGTGGCTTGGGGGAGAAGAAATCTATTATTAATGATTATGTTCTCATACCTCTTATGGTAGCTTGTTAAGGAGTCTTTACACCAGCACAGTGATAAAGTGTCACAGATTGTTGTTGTTGTTTGTTTTCCTTTTCCTTTAAGACAGTATCTCAAAGGCCTCTACTCTAAAGGTCAAGACTATGTCCTTGGAGGAACAAGTAGTCAAGACTCATTTCCTACCCTCCTAAAGTTTCCAAAGCACAACTTGCTATAACCCTACATAGAAGGCCATCAAATAAAAACAAAAAAAGAAAGATAAAAACACTTTTTAATGATCCCCCCTAAAATAGGGAGGGAGTTAAAATATTATTTCCCTTTTCAAATTTTTCATCTCACTTTATTATATTATTGATTTATATTAATATACTGTAAATTATATTTATATACATGTCTAATATATAAGTAATGCCCATAAGAGAACACAGGAAATTCAGAAGCCAGCAGAGAAAAGAATATGAATTTTGAATATAACACATAGAGTTTATTATTCTTTTGTTAAAATGCAAGTGTTATGAATGTAAATTAAGAGTCTTCTAGAATCTGCTTTTTCTTCTGCTGTACATGTAGAAAATTTTTGTGGTGGCTGCATGACACACATAACCTAGTCTCATTATAGCAGAGTTAGACTGCTCTCTGAATTTTGATTCTAGAGTCTTCCCTGCCTGAGAAGTTCCAACGTTATTCTCTAAAGTCATGGATTGGAGCCTCTAATTCAGGTGTATTCATCTTATTGTTAAGTATCATTATTAGCATACTGGTTCCATTTGGAATGATTGGAATGACACCACCTGCTGGGGACTTCCTGTAGGAAAGCTCTGCCATGAGGAGAAGGCTTCTGAGGGCAAGCCATGTAGCTTTTCTTTGGCGTCAGGAAGTGACATTTGCTTGTGGGAGAAAGAAAGGGCGAAGCTGGATCTCTCAGTTTCTTTCATGAGGACCCTGGTGGAGATTGGAGCTAAAAATGCACTCTCCCTTGGATAGGTAGATGAATCTAGGCCTTTCTCTCTCTCTTCACCAAATTCTTATTCTCCTTAATAAATGCTTAAAAGTCTAAACTCTTGTTAAAGCTTATAATCTATTGGTGACTTCTCATTAGATATTTTAGACAGACTAGCTAGAATTTTAGCCCCTTACACATTTAAACATGTAACATTAATTCACAAGAACAAAAGTACGAATACTTATACCTTCCCAACCAAATAGACCTGGAGATACCCTTTTTCCATACCAGGATCTGAGGAAAGTGGGCTAATATTAAGCACAATTTCAACACAGCATTAGTCCTATCAGGTTCCTGTCATGCCCTGTCCTGTCAGATGAGTTTTGATTTCAGATACTTCTTGGCCAGGTCTCAAAAGTTGCTACTCAATCCTTGAGAAATGGAATCAATTTCCAAACCCCAGTTAGACATCTGGCTATCTAGAGTTTCTTATCATTCAAACTCAAAAGGTCATAGATTCCACCTAATTAAAAAAAAAAAAGAGCAAACATTGTCAGGCCATTATTCAAATATCCACAAATAAGTTTCAGAGGCAAAGGAACTAAGGCTTCTCCCCTTACAATATTATCTCTCACTGGTTGTAGTTAGAGGAGTCAAACCAAAAACAATGGTCCATCAAGAAAGTATAAATAGCATAAGGTTGAATAAGGCCTTTTGAAACTGCCCTTATTTCTAGTTTTGCAACTACAGTCAAAAATGCTATTTTCCCCCTTGTGGTTACAAAAATAGCTAGTCTACACCCATTTGGATACAGTGGTAAGATATAGATCAGGATAATTGGAGATGGCCCTAGATGCTAAAAGCAATTGGGATGAAGTGACTTGCCCAGGGTCACACAACTTGTAAGTACATGAGGCCAAATTTGAACTCAGATCCTCTCAACTTCAGGGTTACTGCTCTATCCACCATGCCACTTAGCTGCCCTGCAGATGCTTAAAAGTCTCTCTGAAGGCACTTCCATTACATATCATTATGACTCTCCCAGAGCTGAACTCCCCAGACAATACCATATATCCAAAAAGTATCAGAAATCTTCTGCCTCAAAATTTAAAATAAATGTAACACTTTTTAAACGAAATTTTCAGTGAAAATAAAAAGGAATTTTTATTTTTACTAAAATAAAAAGGAATTTTTATTTATTCTAAATAGTATATATGCATGAGAATTCTTATGGGAAAATGGTTTACATGTATTTCTTTCTTTTTAGTTCAATCATATAACTATCATGAGAGTGGCACATATTCAGAGCATTCTTGATGCTCTATAACTTGGGAGAGCATAATTCAAAATGAGAAAACTCCTACCAAACCAGGATGATACCTTTTCTGCAATTTAAAACCTTGGAGTTTCCTAGAAAAAGATGCTAAATATCACACAGAGAGTATTTGTAAATGGCAGGGCTTGAATCCAACACTTTCTGCTTCTGAGACTATACACTATACTAGATATGCAAAATTGTTGATACTCTTGCACTTTCCCAGTCACTGATGGACTGAATCAGTACTGTATGTTTGTTCTCATGTTTTTAGCATGATGTTTTCAATAACGTTGTCAAACAACTTCAAAAAAGACAACAATGACATCAAGGTCAGCTACTCCATGGATAGGAAACTATTTACCTTGAAAAGGCTACAAGGTAAACCTAAAGTGGAGGAATAGTCAGTGTGTGACTTTTAGTTTGTGCATTCAAAGCAGTCAACTCCACTCCAACTGTTCACATGCACTATTTGTGGCTGATCTGTGGCCTTCTGAGCTCTTATTGGTCTAATCAGCTATACTTGGACACACTGTACCTTAACCCCAGCATAATGATTCTATTTCACTCCTCTTCAAGATTGAAGAACAACAATAAACCAACAAACTAAGTATATACTAATACCATCTTCTTTTTAAATTTGTGGAAATTGAAGAATATGTAGGTAAATGATTTGACCAGAGTTACAGAGCTAATAATTATGAGGCATTCTTTTTAAACCTAGTTCTTCATTCTGAGTCTATTCTCTATCTACTGTGACACTACAGTAACAGTAAAAGAAATAAAAATAAATCAAAATTATTAAAGTGAAACACGTTATGTTTTATAAATGTCCCTTTTTGGAACTAATGCATTCTTTGCTATGTTGAGGAGGGGTGAGGGAAGGGAGGGAGGGAGAAAAATTTTGAAACTAGAAATCTTATAAAAAATGTTGAAAACTATCTCTATATGTAATTAGAAAATAAAATATTTTTATAAAAAAAGAAATGTCCCTTTTTGTATAACCCATACCTGATTGCTTATTGCCTCAGGGGGGAGGGAGGGGAGTGAGGGAAGGAGGAATAATAATTGGAACTCAAAACTATAAATATAAATATAAATGTTTGTTATTTATAAAGAAACAGATTTCCCTTTTGTTTAGATAATTTGAAATAGCCATGATGCAGTCTTCTGATACCAATGCTAAGTGAAATATCTGCAGCATAAGAAATAAATTTATTTTGTCTTAGAATCATAAATTCATAATTTTCAATATAGAAATGATCATAAATCTTGCACTCCTTGAAAGCAATATTTGTTTTCTTTTTCTTTTCTTTTTTCTTTCAGTTCTAACCCCAGTGCCTATCTGTGGTCATCTCAAAGGTTATTTGCAAAGGATTCATCTCATTGGAAGAGATTGACTAATTATTGAATTCTCCCAGGCCCACATGAGGGATAGAGTTTATGAGGAATGGAGAGAAGGGACATTCTGGCCTTCTGGCTTTCAATTTTGAGAGTGGTGCTAACGTTTTTACATGGCAATTTCTTCCAGAGTCTTTCTCTCACTAAAGACCAGAAAAGATTTTGAAATAATTCATCTTCTCTCTCAAAGCTTGAAGCCAGAAGACCAGGATGTTTCTTCTAAACTCTCACAAGTTCCTCCCCTCACACAGAAACAGGAGTATTGAGAAATTAATTAATCTCCTCCAAATGAGAAACCTTATGTGATTAGCCTTTTTATCCAGGAGTTATGTAAACATTGTAAAATGCTTTTAGATTGATTGATTGATCTAGTTGAATGAAATTTTAAATAAAAATGAAGACAAAAGTGGAATTTCATCTGCCCAAAATCACACAAGTAACAAATGATAAGTTCAGGACTCTAACTGAGATCATCTGGTGCCAAATCCCATACTCTTTCTCCTAACCACACTCTTACCATTTAACTGAAACCATGGAGGGTAAAGCCTTTAATATATTTAAAATTAAGCACAAACTTCCAGAACAGACTCCAAAAAACAAGAAAAACAATCATTACAGATAGAATGAGAAAGAGAGAGAGAGAGAGAGAGAGAGTGTGTGTGTGTGTGTGTTAGAGAGTCATTCAGGTATTTGGGATTTTCTTGACAAACATACTTAGTAACTTGCCAATTCTTTCTTCAGCCCATTTAGTGGATAAGGAAATTGAGGCAAGGGGCAGCTAGGTGGCACAATGGATAGAGCACCGGCCTGGAGTCAGGAGTACCTGAGTTCAATTCCGGCCTCAGACACTTAACACTTACTAGCTGTGTGACCCTGGCCAAGTCACTTAACCCCAATTGTCTTACTTTAAAAAAAATAATAAAATTTAAAAAAGGAAACTGAGGCAAACAGGGTTAAGTGACTTGCCTAGGGTCACAAAGCTAGTATGTGTATAAAGTCAGATTTGAACTCAGGAAGATGAGTCTTTCTGACTCCAGGCTTGGCATTCTAATCAAAGTGTCACCTAGCTTCCCTATTGTCAAATAGATAATAGATTTCTGAAGAAAAAAAAAGTAGCCAAAAATGACATTATTTAATATTTATTTTTTTATATCATTATTGAGATTTCTAATTTTTATTTTCAAGAAAATAACTACATAAAGACATCAAATTCCTTGTTATTTTTGCTAAATGTAGAATTAGTGTATTTTATAGAATGTGCATCTCTGGAATCAATTTGAACGTTTGAATTCATTAGTATCTTTGAATATTTTGTATCCCTTTATGTAAAATTCATTTTATCAATATGCTTTGATTATTTGCTCAACGAAGGATTGAGAATGGATATTTCTTTATGGTTTAGAGGCATTTTTTTCTTTCCTTGGATGGAGACTTAAGTTTTCTCTGGTGCTTATTTAAAGTAAGATTATTGCACACAAAGAATATGGTCCACTGAATGAAAAACTTCTCTTTTACAATATTTTATAAATTAATACATTTTGTGATATTAATCTGCTCATTTCAAGTATAAAGAGTCCACTAAAATCCTGGAAATTTAGTCCCTTACTATAGCGATATAGTGACTAGAGAAAAAGCTTGGATGATTAATGTTGATTGGAAAAATATTAAATAAAATATTTTCTCTCTAAATGTCAACAAAGAACAGAAAAATCTTCACATGATTCAAGAATAAGCATAAACAAGTGAATAGCTAGATAGATAATGTGTGTCTACATGTTCATGTGGTAAATATACAAATGCTTACAAATATATAGAAAACAAACTTAAACTTCAGTGTCTTCGGTTAACCTTCCCACAACAGATTATTTTCTTCTTTTTCTTTGTCTTTTTTTAGGATGCCATTTAAACATGAGATTCAGATTTGTTTACAGTAAATCCAAACATCTGAATTAGACTTGAGGCAATTAATGCATAACTCTGGAATTATTTAGCATATATTAAATTAATAATCATAAGAAAAAAAGAAAATCACTTAAAGATCAGGAAGGAGATATTTCTTCCACTCTATATGTTATTGGTTAGGTCAAAACTAGAATTCTTTTATGTCCATTCCAGAGGATTAATATCTTACTAAACTTTGTGTTTAACTTTGTTTTAAAACAAATATGTTTATTTTAACAGTCCAAGTACTTCTCTTGTTTGTTTGTTTTTTTTCTTCACTTTGTTTCAGCTAAGGAGATAACCTCCCAATCTACCCTTCTTACTTGAAGAGTTTCTTGGTCTAGAGACCCTAATTTAGGAATTATTTTCTGTCAGCTGATTTGAAAGCCTGACTTACTTGTTCCACAAACCATGGGCCTCGATTGACTCATGTCAGATGAAAGCTTGGACTAAATGAACATCTACAATTTTTTGTCTGGCATGCAAAACCTTTCATAACTTCCTCCCTTTCTCCTTTTTGTGCCACTCTGATACAATGGCACTAGACTCCTTTCTGTTCTCTGAACAACACACTTCACTTTCTGACTCCAGATTTTTTTTTCACAGACTATTCCCTATGCCTGTAATTCTCTCTCTCCTCATCTTCACCACCTGGATTACAAAATTTCCTTCAAGTTCCAACTACAATCCTAAGTTCTATGTAAAGCTCTTTCTGATGCCACTTAATGCTAGCCCCTTTTCTCTGTTGAATACCTCCAATTTGTCCTCTATATCTCTTGTTTATACATAGTTGTTTTCATATTGTCTCCCCCATTGGACTGTGGGCTTCCTGATAGCAGGGAATGCTTTTTGTCTTTTTTGTGCCCTTAGCACTTAGCACGGGGCTTGTCTGATACATAGAAGGTGCTTAATAAATGCTAACTGACTGACTGAGTAAGTGGGCTGTCTCTCTTATCTCATTTATCATGTTTGGTAGGAGAAAAAATGTATATCAAATTCCTGACTCCACATTGATTGACTTTTATAACTTGTGGCTGACTTATCTTGGAAATGGAGTCAGTGACTTCCTTGCTAAAACTCTCATACATCCTCAGGAGTTGAGAAGAGTGTCACCTAGGCTGTAAACCCTTAATAAATATTAAATACCAGGACTAATTAGAAATGTGGAGACATGCACTTCTAATTACAATTGAGGATACAATTGAAGAGGAGAAGGTTTAAGTTAATTAAATATTGGGAACATTTTTCCAAGATTGGAGACATCTGATAGTAAATTGAAAGTCCAAGGCATATTGTGAAATTTCTTGAGATTTTAGAGATTAAATTGAAAAAATACAACATAATAGAAGCATATCTGCCTTGGAAAGATCTGGATAGCACCCTGGAGGCATATGTTTCCTACTTCTAACTTCCTCTATTAACCTATTTCTGATTTAAAAGCTTAAATGTCAAAAGATGATACATAAAATCCACTGTTATTTTTTAAGTATTTTTTTAAAGTACCATTTGCTGCAAGGCTTCTGAGGATATCAACATAATTAAAAAGATATATAAATAATTAAAATGAGGTAAAAATCATTAAAACAAAACATCTTCAAGCATGATGAAGCAAAAGTTTCACTAAGGCTATATGGAAGATTCTCAGTCAAATAGCATACCAGCCTCCTCAAGGGTACAGGGTTAATTAGATCTGCAGTGAACTGGTGGCCAGTATTGCAAATGCTTATAAACAACCTCTTATGAGCTCTTGTACTATTGCTCAGGCAAGCCGCCTTCCTTGAAATGCTGAATGCTATAGCCCTCAGGCTTATTTTAAGGAAAGAACCTAAAACAAATTCGAGTTCCCACCAACACAATGGCTGTATTCATTCTGCTATATGCACTTCTGCCAAATGAATATCTGCCCTAGCACTCAGTCTTGACTAAGATGTTGTTACTCTCTAATTATTACAGTAGGAATTGAAAGTTATACCCAGGACAAAAGCTGAACTAGGGTGTTTCCATAAGGAAGAGAAAAAATGGTGAAAATATGGTATTAGTTGTAGTTCAGTCATTTTTAGTCATGTCCAACTTTGTGACTCCTTGTTGTTGTTGTTCAATCATTTCAGTCATTTCTGACTCTTCATGATCCCATTTGGGATTTTCTTGACAAAGTAACTGGAGTGGTTCACCATTTCCTTCTCCATCTCATTTTACAGATGAGAAAACTGAGGCAAACAAGATTAAGTGGCTTGCCCAGACATTGTAGTGGAGAGAGACTTGAGGCAAGCAGACCACCAGTAGGTTATTATAATAATCTAGGCATGAGCTGATATGAGCCTTAACTTGGATAGTAGCAATATTACAGGAGAGAAAGTGTCATGTTAGACAGATGGAAAAGTAAAATCATTACACCCTGGCAACAGTTTGGAGATGGTGGGATGAGATAGTACAGAATATAGGATGACTATTATGTTACAAGCCTAAGGAACTGGAAGGTCAGTGTTGTCCTCTATTGTACTGGTAAAGATAGGAGGGGGTAAAGGTGTAGGAGAAAAGACAATGAGTTATGTTTTTAAATTATTTAATTTAAAATGTTTACTGGACACCTAGCTTGAGATGTCTGAAAAACAGTTAGAAAGATTGGGGATGGAAAGGTAGATTTGAGAATCATCAGCATACAGATGATAATTATTTCCACAGGACCTGTTGAGATCACCAAGTAAAGTAGTATAAGAAAGAGGAGAGGGGAGGAGAGGAGATGAGAGGAGAGGAGAGGAGAGGAGAGGAGAGAAGAAGAGTGGAGGGGAGGGGAGGGAAGAAAAGAGGACCAAGGACATAAGACAGAACCCAGAGGAACACTTATAGTTAGAGGGTATAATCTAAAGGAGGATTCAGCAAAGAGATAAAGGGTGGTCAAATAGATAGAAGGAAAACCAAGAGAAAATGGTGTCTGAACAAATTAGGGAGAAGGGAATAGCAAGGATAAGAGAGTCATCCACACTGTCAAAGGCTCCAGAGAGGTCAAGGAGTAAGGACTGAGAAAAAGCCATTAGATTTTACAAGTAGGAAATTATTAGTAATTTGGGGGAGAACTATCTCAGTAAAATGATAAAATTAGAAGGCAGACTATAAGGGGTAAGGAAGAGAGTCAGAGGAGAGAAAATGTAGTCACCTGTTATAGATTGGCTTTTTTTCAAAAAATCATTCATTTATTTATTAATTTATTTGTTTTCCCAAAATTACATGTAAAAACAAACTTTCATATCAATTTTTAAAACTTTGTGTTCCAAATTCTCTTCCACCCTCCCTCTGTACCCCCTTTAAGAACACAAGCAATTCAATATGTTATACAGGTGCAGTCATACAAAACATAACAAACAAAAAAATTTTGAAAGAGGAATTAACAAAAAAAATTATACTTCAATCTGTATTCAGATACCATCAGTTCTTTCTCTCTAGATGGATTGCATTTTTCACAAGTCCTTCTGATAGCATCCTGCTCTTCATTTTTACAGTACAATAGTGTTCCATCCTAATCTCTGCTTCAATGTTTTTCATAGTTACTATTGCTAACTATATTCCCCTCATACTATTCCCTCCCCTTGATATTTACTCTATTTTCTAACTTATTTGACCCTATCCCTCCTCAAAAGTGTTTTGCTTCTTACTTCCCCCTCTCCTAATCTGCCTGCCCTTCTTTTATCCCCTCCTTCCTTATCCCCTTCCCCTCCCAGTTTCCCAAAGGGCAAGATATATCCCACTGAGTATGTATGTTATTCCCTCTTTGAGCCAATTCTGATGAGAGCAAAGCTCACTCACTCCCCCTACACATCTCCCCCATCTTCCCCTCCACTCCATAAGCATTTTCTTGCTTCTTGTATGTGAGACACTTTACCCCCATTCCACCTCTCCCTTTCCCTTTCTCCCAGTGAATTCCTCTCACATCTTAATTTTATTTTTATAAAGATATCATCATGGGGCAGTTAGGTGTCACAGCAGACAAATCACCAGCCATGAACCCAGGTGGCCCCAGGCCAAAATCCTGCCTCAGACACTTGACACTAACCAGCTGCACAGCCCTAGGCAAGCCACCCAATGAAGAAGAAGGAGGAGGAGGAGGAAAAGGAGGAGGAGGAGGAGGAGGAGGAGGAAGAGGAGGAGGAGGAGGAGGAGAAGAAGAAGAAGAAGAAGAAGAAAATAAATGCTTTAAAGATATCATCCTTTAATAATCAACTCACACCTGTGCCCTCTGTCTAAATATTCTCCACTCAGCTGTTCTATCAATGAGAAAGTCCTTATAAGTTAAAAGTATCATCTTCCTATTTAGAAATGTAAATACACTAACCTTTTAATATCCCTCATGGTTTCTTTTTCCTGTTTTCCTTTTTATGCTTCTCTGGGGTCTTGTATTTGAAAGCCAAAGTTTCTATTCAGCTCAGGTCTTTTCATCAAGAATGCCGAAAGTAATCTCTTTCATTGAATTGACATTTTTTCCCCTGAAATACTATACAAAGTTTTGCTGGGTAGGTGATTCTTGGTTGTAATCCCAGTTGCTTTGCCCTATGGAATATCATATTCCATGCTCTCCAATCCTTTAATGTAAAAGCTGCTAGATATTGTGTTATCCTTCCTATGGCTCCACCATATCTTAATCTTTTATTTCTGGCTGCTTGCAAAAATTTCTCCTTGACCTGGGAACTCTGGAATTTGGCTATAATATTGCTAGTAGTTTTCCGGTTGGGATCTCTTTTAGGAGGTGATCAGTGGATTCTTTCAATTTCTATTTTAACTTCAGGTTCTAGAATATCAGCGCATTTTTCCCTGACTTTTTCTTTGGGGATGATGTCTAAGCTTTTTTTGTGATCATGGTTTTCAGGTAGTCCAATAATTTCTATCCTGGATCTATTTTTCAGGTCAGTTATTTTTCCAAGGAGATATTTCACATTGCCCTCTATTTTTTCATTCCTTTTGTTTTGGTTTATTGTGCCTTGATTTCTCATAAAGTCATTAGTTTCCATTTGCTCAATCCTAATTTTTAAGCAATGATTTTCCTCAGAGAGCTTTTGTACATCCTTTTCCATTTGGTAAATTTGTCTTTTCAAGCTGTTGACTTTTTTTCATGACTTTCCTGCATCTCTCTTATTTCTCTTTCCATTTGTTCCTCTACCTCTCTTACTTTATTTTCAAAGTCCTTTTTGAGCACTTCTATGGCCTGAGAACAATTCATGTTTTTCTTGGAAGCTTTGGACGTAGGATCTTTGACTTTGTTATCTTATGAGGGGATATTTTGATCATCTTTGTCACCAAAGAAACTTTCTAGGGTCCTCATTTTTTCTGTATGCTCATTTTCCTAGGCTATTTCTTGACTTTTACATGGGACACTGCTTCCAGAGCATACCTTCCCAAACTTAAGGAGAGGCTCATTCCCCACTCCCCTTGGCCTGTGCTCTGGTCTGCAAGCAACCACAGGCCCACTTTCCCTTTAACCTGGGAACAGGATTCCACTTCACTGTGCCTGCAAGCTCTGCCATGCCCATACCCCTCCCCCACCTGGTCCACCGCCCGAACTGCTTCCCAGGTCTGAGTGTAGTCAAAACAACAGAGTCCTGCCTCAGTTCCAGAAGAGACCCCTGTAATCTCCCCCTGGCAAAGTTCTTGATCCCCTCACCAGTCCATTAGCTGAGCTCAAGAAGCAGCCACCACTGCAGCTGATTCAAATGCTCTGAAGGTTTGGGGTGGCCTGCAATGGCCTGCCTGGGACTGGATCTGTGCTGGCCTTGCTCCACTCTCACACCAGTACAACAGACCTTTCCTGCAGACCTTCTAAGCCATCTTTGGCTGTAAATGATATCACCCCATCCTTTGGTGGGTTCTGCTGCTCCAGAAATTGTCTTATGGAATTATTTGAAAATATTTAGAGGGTTTTGGGGGAGAGCTCCAAGAAGCCACTGCCTTTCCTCTACCCTCTATAGATGTTTTTAAAGGAATTTAACTACAGAGGGCAAAAGAGAAATAGAATCATAGCAGGAATGGAAAGATCAAGTGAAGCTTTTTGTGTGTTTTTTCAGGATAGAGAATACATTAACAAGTATGAAAACAGCTCGAAAAGAGCCAGTAGAGAGACAAAAATGAAAAATGAGTGAAAGCATGAGGAAGACAGAGGGGGCAGTGTATTGGAAGAGATAGAATGCAATAGGATTACTTGAAAAAAACAGAGGGATTCGCTTTTTGTTTTGTTTTGTTTTGTTTTGTTTTGTTTTGTTTTGTTTTGGTTTGCTTTGGTTTGCTTTGGTTTGCTTTGGTTTGGTATTTTTTGCAGGGCAGTGAGGGGTAAGTGACTTGCCAAGGGTTACACAGCTAGTAAGTGTCAAGTGTCTGAAGCCAAATTTGAATTCAGGTACTCCTGAATCCAGTACCAGCACTTTATCCACTGTGTCACCTAGCTGCCTCAGGGATTAGCTTTAGTAAAGAGTGAGGCCACTTCATCTTATGAAATAGAGGTAAAGGAGAGAAAGTGTCAGAAGGCACAAGATTGATAAGAAATGAAGAAAAGAAGAGAAGAGGAAGTTCGTGAAGAATGGCCTCATTTTTTTTCCTAAAAAATATAAGACAAGGTTCTCAACTAAGAAAGTAAAGGGAGAGGGAGACATGATATGGAAGATATAGAAATATATACAGAATTTATAAATTAAATATTATTATCTATCTGAAGAATGAGGTAAGCACAAAAGAAAATGCCCCCCAAAACAAATTTTTATCTAATAAATGTTATATTATGCAAGATAAACAATATGTATATTAGAGGCAGTCTGAGTGAGTGAAAAAAGTACAGGATTCGGAGTTGAGGGTATTGGGTTGATGTCAGTTATACTTGATTGACCTTTGGAAATTCATGCAGTATCTCCAGTTCTTTTCTCATTTGTAAAATGAGGGAATTGTACTAGAGGAGCTGTGAAGTCAATTCCAGCTCTAAATATATGATTTTATGGTCTTAAAGTCAGAGGATAAGTTGGTCAATCAATCCATAACCTTTTCTGAAGAAAATATTCTGGGTTTTGCTTAGTGATAGGTGGTAGATATCAAAGGCAAAAATAAAACAGTTCCCACAATAAAGAACATATATTCCTTTGAAAGAAATGGAATATGCCTAAGTAAGTAGATATAAAAATTATGCAGTTATTATTATATAAATTTCTAATAAGTATCATTTATAATTAATTATTAAAACTATTTTGTGCAGAGAGGCACACATAGTGGAAAATATAGCAATGGCTTTATGTGAGAAGTTAGTCAGTCAAATATTTATTAAATGTCTAATATGTGCCGAGCACTATATTAAACACTGGGGAAACAAAGAAAGGAGGGTGGAAAACCAATCTCTGTTCTCAAGGAAGAGGAACTCCACTTAAATTTGAAGGAAACTAGAGATTCTAGTAGGTCTATATGGGGAAATTATTTATTATAGATACATGAAAAATCATTGCATAGGTATAAAAATCTTCATAATCATATGTACCTATGTCTACACTAGCATATATATGTCTATACATACATATGTATGTATGTAAAATACAGTGTGTTGCATATGTTTATACATGTCATTTTCCCCATTCAGATGACTTATATTAGAATAAAACCTTTGAAGATACCAAACCAAATCATTTCTAATGTATGTCTGTGTTTTGGGTAGTATTAATTTTACACAGTTTAGGATTGTTTGCTTTTAGAGTAGTCACTATGTCTCTTCCACATTTCCTATAATGTTGAGTAAGCTCTCTAAGCTTGCTAAATAATAAACAACCATAACTATCTAAGGAAATCTTTTAGGTTTTAAATTGCTCTCATAGAATAGATAGTACTTCATTTGAACATCCTGTCAATTAGTAATCTATCAAAGAATATTCAAGAGTACAAATTAGGAATTCTTGAAGAGGAAGTCTTATATAAACTCTTCATATTTGAAAGCATCTTGTCTACTTCACAGGTGTTCACATCGAGTAGTTATTGCTAGTATTCAAGAACCATCATTTTGATTTGACTATATTACTAATGAATAGTCTGAAATATATTGTGATTTTGGAATTTGGGTCCCAAGAGATGGATTTTAAAGATCAATTAACTCATATTTCATTATCTTTTTATTTGGAATGAATGGAACACTTTAATTATTTTACATATGCATTCATCTCAGAATTTTTAATCTACATTTAAATGTAGGATTTTAAAAAAATTTCTGCCTACATCAGCATAATAGTGTAGAGGATGTTTGTTGTCATTTGTTCTCACACAGGACCAAAATGATATCACTGTGTTAGGATCAAGGTATAGGACATACAACTATGGATAATCAAACCAAAATGAGCTCAGAAGAGTCTACCACAAATCAGGGTACAAATAGTCCATATGAATATTTGGCGTAGAGATGGCTTTAAATTTGTGCATCTTAGGTTTCCTTTGAGCTATTACAATTCTGCTTTGTTCATAGAACAAAGAGTCTTCTTTGATGTGGGTACGCCATGTGTGAGCCAGTATCTCCCATGTCTCACAATAGACACCAAAGTTCTTCAGAGAGGCATTCAGACTTTCCTTGTATTGCTTCTTCTGATCTCCATGTGAGCATTTGCCTTGTCTCAGTTCTACATAAAATAATTTTTAGGCAAATATGTCTTTGGCATTCAAACAACATGCCTAGTCCATCAAAGTTGTGCTCTTTTCCATAGTCTTTGAATATCCAGCAGTTCAGCTTCAGAAAGACCTCAGTGTCCTCTACCTTATCTTGCCAGTTAACCTTGAAAATGTTCATACGACAATTCAAATGGAAGACATTTGGTTTCCTTGCATGGCACTTGTGTACTGTCCAGGTTTCATAGGCATAGCACAATAAGATTAGCACAACATCTCTGTAGACCTTCAGTTTAGTAGGGAGCCTAGAACCTCTTTTCTCCCACACTTTCTTTTGGGGCCTCACAAACACTAAGCTATCTCTGGGAACACATGTTTCAATCTCGTCATTTTTGTATATATCCCTGGAAGGATATGCCAAGGTAAGTGACTTTATTCACAAAATTCAACATTTCTCCATGTGCTGTAACTGATGGAAGTATGTATAGATGGCATGTGTTCTTACTAATAATTGTTAGACTAAGATTAGCCGAAGCAGCAGAGAATCAATCCATACTTTCTTGCATCTCAGTGTTAGAAGTTACATTGAGTGCAATATCATCTGTGAACAAAAAATCATGCACCAATTCCTCCTCCATGTTAGTCTGCTTTCAGCCTTTCCCAGTTAAACAGCTTACCATCAATAGCTTACCTTGAGGCCATTTTTTCCCCTTTGAAGGAGTATGACAACATTGCTGAAAAAACACAATAAAAAGAATGGGAGCAAGCACAGAGCCCTGCTTCACTGCATTGGTGATTGGGAAAGTAGGAGAACATCATCCATTTTGCAGAAGCCATGCAAGCCTGTTGCCAAGAAACTGATATAAAATTCTAATGAACTTTTCTGGGCAACCAAACTTTGTCATGATTTTCCACAAACCCTCATTACTGATAGAGGCCTTGGTCAGATTGATGAATGTTGTGTAACAGACCTCTGTTCTGTTCCTGGTATTTCTCCTGGAGTTGTTGGGCAGAAAAAAAAAAAACATATTGCCTATTCCTCAACCCTTTCTGAAGTTAGACTGGTTCTTGAGTAGATGTTCTTCTAGGTGAAGGATCAGTCTATTAAGGAGGAGTACTTTGGCAAGTCTTTCCAGCAATGAATAAGACACACACACACAGATACACACATATTGCCCCAGTAATTGCCCAGAACAACTTGTTTCCTTCTCCTTTATAGTGATAGACTATCTAGACATCCTTTAATTCCTTGGGAATAATCTCCTCTTGCCATATAACCTCAAAGATTATTCAGTCAGCTTTTTTATGAGCACTGGGTGGCCCGCTGCATCATAATTCTCTGCTGGAATAGAATCAGCAACAGGAGCTTTACTATAGGAGAGGAGACTAACATCATTTAAAATGTCTTGAACTTGAGGTATACAGTCAAAGGTTTCTGCATGGATGGATGATGGTCTGTTGAGAACACTATAGAAGTTCAGCCCAGATTTCCAATATCATGTTCTTATCACTAATCAATGTGGCTCCATCAATAATGAATAGTTGGGATACACCATAGGTCTTTGTCCATAAAAACCCTTCAGGGCATCATAAAGCACTTTGTATCATTACTATCAGTGTAAACTGAATTTCATCTGCCTTCTTACTGAGGCAAGAATTTATAAGCTTCACATATACTTTATTTTTTATAAAGTTAAATGATGTCTTCTTAGAGACAGGTGAACTATACTGCTGGCAAAACCAATGGAGTTCTATTTTTTATCAGATTATAAATTGAATAATTTTCACCAGAGCAATCCTGAGTCTGATTTAACCCAGATGATGAAATGTGATGCTGTGCATCAACTCTCTGAAAGCTGCCCACTTCTTTATTTTTTCCCGCTTTTACTAATGGTGTCTTGGTGTAGCTTTCTGTCAAAAGTAGCAATGACCTCTTCATGCTTAGAGTAGTATTCTAATTTGTTGGTATTAATTCTTCTAGTACCTATCTTGCCTTGGGGCCATCACTTTTGTTGAATGTGAATGTTTAGCTTGGAGAACATAAATCTATGATCAATCCAGCATTCTGTACCACACATTGCCTTTTTCATTCTCACATCTTTTCTCTTCTCCTGACAATGAAATAGTTTAATAAATGCCAAAGTTTACTAGAAGGGTATATACATGAAATTTTATTTCATTTATGTAAATGGAAGCCAGTGTTGGTGATGTGAAGGTTGTGAGATGTGCAAGTCTTCAGTGCAAAGTTACATTACTGTTGCTGTTTCGGACTGCATTCCTTCCAAGGACTCCCTACCATGTTTGATATTCAGTACATACTCTGATGTTTAAATAACTTAGAATTATAAGCTTATCCCCTTTTGCCCATTGATGACAAGGGTCTCCAGGTATTCATAATTTTTTTCTTTGATATCATCAAGGTTCATCATGGTAGAAGCATATGCACTGATTATTGTAGTGAACTCCATTGAGGACTCTGTGTGAAACAGGCCCCATATGATAGTTCTCCTCACCCTTGAGTGACAAAGAAATCAAAATAATGGGTCAAAATGCAGTCACAAATTAAGCACAGGATGCACTGAAGAGGCAGGACGTGCTGATGCGGCAACCTGGTGGTTTCTGGAGTACTCTTGACAGACATCCGTGTGAGCATGGTCCAAGAGGAACTCCCTGAGGTTGCAAGATGGGCCAGTGGAAAATGCTTACATAAACTTAGCGGTTTGCGAGTATAAAAGAGCCTTGTGTGAAACAATAAAATGTCTAACTTGCTTGAAGTAAGACCATTGTGCTCCATTTCTTCTAGTCCTCCTGTCCAGACCCCAACAGATGATGGTGGTATGATGTTTTTCTGAAAGTAGAAATCACATTGTCATGAGCCCATAATAAACTCCTTTTAAGGTACATACAAGCTTGTTGACTAGATTAGTTTTATTACAAAACCCACACCAGCTTAATGGCACTTCCCATCCCAGTGGCCACTCCAGAAAAATCCAGCTCCAAATTTAGCAGGCTAGTCTTCATTTGCCAGCTATGTTTCCCTCATGGTTCCTATTTGTAGGTAATACCTTTTGAGCTCTCTTGTGACAAGAGCTGTTCGTCTTTCACATGCACCAGTTTCCTTATTGTCCATAAGTGTGCATTCAATTTACTGATGATAAGTGGAATCATTTTCACAAAAGTTTATGTACCTTTTTTGAGTGTGTGTGCTTTGACTCCATTGTAGGATCCCCACCTGCCATGATGAACAGGTGAAGGAGACAATTTTAATGCACTTTTCTTAGCACCTTACATCAGAAAGTAAGCAGTGTGGTTCTTTAAAAAAGGCTGCTCAAACAGTGGACAGCCGAATTCCACTGCTCCTTCAGTACAGTGAGAAGATGACCTTATAGTCTATGCTGCCTGTGTGCATGGTTGTGACTACAGACTCCAATGTATCTATACCTGCCAACACAGGGCTTTGAGATAGGTAAAATAGTGAAATGCTATGGGTGATGTCTTTTGACACACATAAATTGTCTTTAAGTAAAGCAGAGTTGTGTGGAACTATTGGGCTCACTCTCTCTTCCAGAGGCATCAAAATCCTGTGGCAAGACAAAAAGTCAAGATAACTGGGGATGATTTAGGGTGGAGTGGAGATCCTTGGTATCTTCATTGTCTAACCAAGGCTAAGTGCTCCAGAAAGTCTGCTTTAGTCACCTTCACAGCTGTTGGAACAAATTGTTCTCATCCACCCTTTCTACAGGGTTGGGATTTGGAGTTGGGGGAGTCTTCATATGCTTGGGGTAGATGCCCCCCTAAAGCACTGATGGATTTGAGACCCCTTGGTTACCCTCAACCTGGTTTAGCTCATCTATCTAAAAGGTTAACCAGGGTATGGCCACTGTACAAGCTATGGCTTCTTGGAACCACAGATGAGAGGTGGAAAGCAGCCTTGACATGGACTCAGCAGCCCACACAAAAGAGGTGCTACTCTTTTTCTACACCCCTCAGACATACACACACACACACACACACACACACACACACACAAACACACACACACACACACATACACATTTCTCCACACATGTATGTAAGTATATATACAATTAATAGAATTGTTGTAAGTATCCAAACACATTATATGTATATATATATATATATATATTATATATATATGTGTGTGTGTGTGTGTATGTTTGTATGCATGTATATGTGTGTGTAAATTACTTTTCAAACCTTATCTTTAGATATAATTATGCGCTGTGATGGTCATAGATTAAGCAGGGGGAAAAAGCCAGAAGAATGACTACGTTGAAAGAAAGAAACAAACAAAAAAAACTCCAAATCTTCAACTGGTTAATATTTTGGAATCTATTTTTTATTTTAAAAAATGCTTTGGGGGCGGCTAGGTGGCACAGTGGATAAAGCACCGGCCTTGGATTCAGGAGTACCTGAGTTCAAATCTGGCCTCAGACAGTTGACACTTACTAGCTGTGTGACCCTGGGCAAGTCACTTAACCCCCATTGCCCCGCACAAAAAAAAAACAAAAACAAAAACAAAAAACAAAACAAAAAACAAAAAACAAAAAACAAAAACAAAAAACAAAACAAAAAGAAAATGCTTTGTGGGGGCAGCTAGGTGGCACAGTGGGTAAAGCACCAGCCCTGGATTCAGGAGGACCTGAATTCAAATATAGCCTCAGACACTTGACACTTACTAGCTGTGTAACCCTGAGCAAGTCACCTAACCTTCATTGCCCAGCCCCACCCCCCAAATGCTTTGACACCACATCACAATGTTTGGTTTCCAGGAGGCTAGAACGAAAGCACCAAGCCATATATAGACATGAAAACTTCATTATTAGACAACCAATTGTAACAATTGGAATGATGCCACCTGCTGGAGACTTACTATAGAAGAGTTCCACCCATGAAGCGAAGGTCTTTGAGGGCAAGACCAGGAGTCTTTTCTTTGGCTTCAGCAAGTGATGGGGGCTAGTGGGAGGAGGAAGGAAGAGACTGGCGCTCTGTCTCACTCTCTTTCCTGAGGACGCTGGTGGAGAGGGGAGCTAGAAATGTGCTCTCCCTTTAATAGATAGGAATCTAGGCCTTTCTCTCTCTCTTTAACAAATTCTCCTTAATAAATGCTTAAAAGTCTAACTCTTTCTAAAGCTTATAATTTATTGACGACCACTCATTAGATATTTTAGACAGTTTAGCTAGAGTTTTAGCCCTTAACAGATGGCTGACCACGAAGAGGAAAGCTAAACCTCAGTCTTCTGATCTTCTGGTTGGGTAAGAAATTTCCCCTACCCTCTCCCTTTAACTGCTAAGTACTGGCTTACTGGCTGTGTTTTCCCTTTAAATTTTTTCAAATGGACCTTTTAAACTCCCTAATTACCCTATTTTTGATTTTGGTCTGTTTAACCAGACAAATGGGGGATAAGATCATGTTAATGCTTTGTTTGTTTGTGGATTTTCTATTTTTATTTTTATTTTTGTTAGAAGAGCCAGCAACTTACTCACACAGGGAAATATCTCCCCCTCTCCCAACCATGCTTTTTCAGAGAAACCTGAAGAGATTCCCACAGCTTTTCCCAGTTCTAACACTAATTGTTGCTCCAATTTTGCATGCCTGGAGGCAACCCTCTGGAAGCTTTTAATCCCCTAGCACCTGGAGGCAAAGTGGGGGAAGAGGAATCCAGGCCAGAGTTCAAAATCAAGTCTGATTCAAATTGCGCTGGTCCCTCCCCTCCTCTCCAGACCCTATCCTCTACTCCTCCCATGGCCAAGCCCATTGCTTCCCCTGCCTGGGAAGTCCAGAGATCTGATGGGCATGCTCAACTTTCTCTAACTACATTTGCAGCTTTAGGCTCAGCCCTTCCCCAGCCTGGCTGTGCTTCTGAGACAACCTTAGAAAAAAGCCCTTTAAATTCCACATATGCCCGTTTTGTTCATAATTTTGCTAACACGCTTTTGTCTTTAATTAGTAATCTTATAAAGAATTTGTATGGTGAAGACTGACAGACAATATAGAGGGGTTAAAGAAAAAAAACTCAAGCTGAATAAGAATGACAATCATCACCATAGTTCAAGACTCTGCTTCTTTTGCCATGGAAGGGTATATATTTTACAGAAATGTAGAAGTAAACAGCAAGGTATTGATATGAGTATTGGGGATTTTAGATATCGGAATGAAAAGTGTTCTGAATTCACTCAGAGTAATAGTATCAGTTCAGAGGTTACATAGGATTTCTATGCTATTATATATACATTTTGAAATTAATAATATGAGTTTATTTTCATAGAGATTTTCATGCTTTTGAGATTGTGTCTTATACTTAGTTTCTAAAACAAGGAGAATATTTGTAAAAGCTTTTTATAGTCATGTGATCAAGTTTATATTTTATAATACTCTTATTGATATTAAGTTCATATTCATTTAGATTTCCTTAGTTTGAATTTCATTGTCTTTTATTGTTTCATGTGTATTTTATTCTATTCTATCTAATTCTATCTATGTCTATCTAATTTTGAAACATTGCAAGATGGTTTTGATTTTTATTATACAATGTTAATTCTAGGAATATTGTACTCCCATATTCTGAGTTGTTTGTTTTTGTTACTTTTTTTTCAACTGATTATTTGATCAAACTCTTTAAAGCATTTCCCTGGCAAACTGGTTGCCATGGCAAGTGTAAATTTATTCTAGAAGTATTATTTTTGATAAGCATATTCAAAAAAAAAAGGGGAACATTTGTAAAAGTTTTCTTTTTTCAAAAAAAGTTTTCTTTAGGATTGTGTTGGGCTTTAACTTGTATTTAAATATGTTCAGATTTTTCACAAAAGTAATTGTATACTAAGTAAAAAAAAGGTATTATTTGAAATTGTTGCATAATTATATATTCTGAGTCAAGATGTATTCACATTTTTTTGCAATCATTTATTATCCTCAATTTTTAAATCCATATGAGACTTGGATTATGGGAATTTATCATTTAAGACATTAATTGCCTTTATTCTGAGTTATCAGATGCCAGTTGGCCAAGATGCCATCCAATCACAAGAGGAATACATGCAAGAGCAGACACTGAACTGTCACATGAGGGGAGACATGCATGAAGTCAAGGTATGGCCGAGGGAATGGCTTTTGACTAATGTTGAGGTTGGATTCTCTTGGTTTAATATTTTATTTTATTTTTCCCCACAATATTGTACAGATGGCTGGAAGTATTCATCCCACCCATCTCACTTCTACACCTGGCTTCTATGCTCCCTCCTATATGCCTGATGCCATGGACATCTCAATCCCACGCATCTGATTAAGTCTGACTCAGTTTCCTCCAATATGTTCGGTGGCATGGACATATATTCCATCTACCTATTTTAAGCCTGGCATACTGTATGGGTAGTACATATTGCTCAAGTGTGGGAATGCTCATATCCCATCATTTCTCTGTTCTTTTATGGTAACCCATATAATTATCTCAGGTGTCATGATAAATACAGTGTTGAATTTGGCCTTGACACCTGTTACCAATTATACTAGATTTTTAAAATTTCTCATAATGGAATGAGGATAATTAGGCAGATGATGCAAAAAGTGATGAGACAAAGATAAAAATTATTTAAAAAAATTAATATTGCAGCAATTGTCTTCTCAATTACCCTCCATAAGGGGGGACTATAGTAATATTATAATTTTAAAGAATGTTTCAATTTTTGTTTTATTATATGTTTCATGTGTAACAACTAAGATTCTGAATTCCCTTAGACATGTTTTTGAGAACTTTCATTGTTTGATTTGATTATTGACAAAGCTATTTTAAAGTTGTGTTAAGCTCAATTTTGTAGGAAACTTTCCTGGCTGATTACCACCATCCACACATAAATCCCTGAAAAGACTTCCATTCCACAACTACACCTAGAGGACATCTGAGAAAAGACTTTCAGAGACTTTAAATGAACAGTTTTGTTTTGTTTTTGTTGTTTTTTTTCTTTTTCTCTTTCTGTTATAATATACACCATCTGTAATATGTACTCTCTGCAGAGGCCCTCCCTTTACAAGACCAATGTCAAAGCGTCAGTTCATGAGGACAAAAAAATCACCCCCCTGGACAAAACTTTCCTCTCTCCCTTTTCTATATTTTGTTATTTTTGACTGTTTCATCAAGGAAATGCCCCGTTTCTTGAGGAAACAAAGTGGGGAACTGTAATGATTGGAATGACGCCACCTGCTGTCAGGAAGTGACGCGGGCTAGTGGGAGGAGGAAGGAAGAGACTGGCACTGGTGGAGAAGGGAGCTAGAAATGCGCTCTCCCTTTAATAGATAGGAATCTAGGCCTTTCTCTCTCTCTTTACCAAATTCTTATTCTCCTTAATAAATGCTTAAAAGTCTAACTCTTGCTAAAGCTTATAATTTATTGGCGACCACTCATTAGATATTTTAGACAGTCTAGCTAGAATTTTAGCCCTTAACACAATGTTTACAGAATGTCAAAGAGGGAAAAGAAAAATGCCCCATAAGGATATAATTATTCTTAGACTTTTTTGGTTAAAAATGCATACCTATTTGCTTTCAAATGATACAAATATATGTCACTTTGAGTATATTCAATTTTTTATGCTTTTTAAAATTTGGCTCTACATTCTTAATCTTTCCACATTTTAGAAAATATTAAAATAATTATGTAACTTAAGAGTAGTATGGCATATTTGAAAAAATTCTGTGTAAGGTAACAAATAAAAGCTTGATAATTATTCTCTCTTCTTCTCCATCATTCCACAGTGATGTAAATAGAATATTCTGTTTTCAGTTGGTAGAAGACACCTTAACTCTTCAGTACCCTCAGTGATGTTGCTATTTAATTCAAAACATCAAGGATTTCTGATTTCTGGTCTTCTGTATATTAACACTAAATACTTTGGTGGGTCAATGGGGGTTAAATGACTTGCCCAGGGTCACACAGCTATTAAGTGTCAAGTGTCTGAAGCTGGATTTAAACTCAGATCCTCCTGAATCCAGTGCCTGTTCTTTATCCACTGATCCACCTAGCATCCCCCCAACACTAAATACTATGATGAAGATCACAACCTCTCCATGATTTAGCATGAGGCTTAGTGAGTAATGAGTTCATCTCTACAGATACATATATACATTTCTTTTGATATTGAGTTATTATATATCCATGCATACATATATGTTTCAAGGTCTCTCATAAGTCACACTGCAATTTCCAGATATTAATGCTTAAAACTGCACTAAAAATTGAAACATACTATTTGTATGTGGGTGCAAGAGCATATGTACATATAATAACTAATATTCTTACCTGTGTGGTAAAAATTATTGGAGTTTAGCTGACTTATTTATGAGGGGCCACACCTGGCCCACCCTGAAATTACATATGCTACTAAGGTCAGAAGGATAGGCAGGTTTTTTTTGTTTGGTTTTTTTGGGTTTTTTGGTGAGGCAGTTGGGGTTAAATGACTTGCCCAGGGTCACACAGCTAGTAAGTATTAAGTGTCTGAGGCCGGATTTGTACTCAGGTACTTCTGAATCCAGGGCCAGTGCTCTATCCACTGTGCCACCTAGCTGCCCTTTCCACAGGCAGTTTTGAAAGGACCTCCACTTTTGGGGGAGGAAGATTGAATGCTCCCTGAGGGGAGGCCTAGTCACTTCCAGAATGCTGGCTCTCTTCTCTCTCTTCTGAACTTTCAGTGGCACAAGCAAATAGAAGACTTCCCAGGTGTGGTGAGTGAACACAATAGCCCTGCATTCCTTTGAATTAGCTTAATTGGAAAGGAGCTGGGGATTGTATAGACTTCATTTAGAGCTAGGAGAATTTATCTGTATTTCTTTTTCCCTACTTCCTTATCTTTGAATTTTATTGCTTTCACCTTTGTTGTTTAATTAATCCCCAAGTAATATAATCTGATCCTTTTGTGGAAAAGAAGCTGTAGGCATCCTTTCTTATGGGCCTGGGAGAAATATCTAAAAGGACAGTGTGGAGGGGAGGGAGCTTTGAACCTAGAGGTCCCTCATTATTTCTGGGACCCCAATATTTTGGTGAGTCAACAAATTAACTCTCCATTTATTAAATTTGACCCCCACACTTGCCATCTTAGTTAACATGTTCCTCTGAGAAGAGAACTGAAGAGAATGTTGGGTGATAGTCACTTGAGGTTTTCAAACAAAAGTTGAGGAATTTTTGTCAAGGTAGATTTTCAGTTTCACTGTTATATATCTGACCTCTCCCATTCTCTACTTTTGAATTTGGTTCTTTGAGTCCATGTGTTAATTGTGTATTAATCCTATTTAATTTCATTTTAGAACCAGCAAATTGTTCTATGCTGTTGAATTTTTTTATATCCTTGTTCCATTCTTTGCCCAATCAATATACAGCTAAAAAGTTTACAAGCATTTTCAGAGGTAATCTAGTACAGAGCCTAGAGCAGTAGTTCAGGCCCACACCACGTTAAAATGTAATTCGAAAATGTTTAACAAAATTAAAAATAAATAAATAAAATGAAACATAAGTAATACTCATTTGTTTTCTGTTATGTACCTTATTTCTCTTTGAATTTTATGCCCAATATCTAGTCCATCCCATATTTTTTGAACATATCCCCCTAGACTCTTTCATCCCATTAGCCTACTGTCATATATTTCTTTTCTTTCTTAACCAAAACCATAGAGAACAACAATCTACACTTTGTCTCCACTTCTTTTCCACAATCTTTTGTAGTCTAGCCTCTGAACTCATTACTCAACAAAAACAGCTCTCTTGAAAATTTTATCTCTTGTCCCTTTCAGTCTATTGTACTTCATCTCACTGACCACTCTCTCCTCTTTGAACTTTCTCAATCTACTCCCTCCTGGTTTTCCTCATAGTTGTATAAGTACTCCTTAGTCACTTTTGCTCATTCATCATGTAGATCATGATCTGTGAATGAAACTCAAGGTTCTCTCTTCAGCCTTTTTCTCTTCTCTTTCTACATTCTTTCTCTTGGTGCCCTTGTTAGTTTTCATGGGTTTAGTTTACAAATCTGTTCTGATTTCTTCCAGTTCAATATACCACTTCACTGAAATTTAGTAATATGTTAACAATTACCTATTGTTTATTTAAACTGGATCTCCCTAACCCATCTCCAAGTCAACATATCCAAAAACAAATCATCATCTTTCTCCCCAAATACACCTTGCTTAAAAGTTCCCTATTTCTTTTGAAATATCCACATATCTACTTATCTATCTTCAAGTATCAAAGTTTCATAACCTTGACATTCTCCTCCTCTCCTCACTGACTTACTTCAATCTGTGATCATATCTTGCTACTTCTATCACCACGATGTCTTTCACATCTAATCCTTATGTCTATTCATAAAGCTAATATATTAGGTACTCATCCCCTATTATCTAGATAATTGTAATATTCTTAATTTGTCTCTCCACTCCAATCCACTGCTGCTGAAGTTCTCTGATTATATCTTTTCTCTAGTCAATAAATTCTGTTCATTCTTTCAGTCATTTCCAACTCTTTGTGACTCCAGGTCCTTCTATCCTCCATGATCTCTTAAAGTCTGTTTAAGCTTATGTTCTTCCATAACACTATTTATCCATCTCCCTCTACACATCCCTTTCTTATTTTGCCTTCAATCTTTCCCAACATTGGAATCTTTTCCTGTGCATCCTGTCTTCTCATTATGTGGCCAAAGTATTTAAGCTTCAGCTTCAGTATTTGTCCTTCCAATGAGTTGCCTTAATTCTAAATAAGTTGCCCCTAGAATAAAATATAAACTCTCTGTTTATCATAAAGCGTTTTACAACTTGGCCCCATTATATATTTCCAGCCTACACACACACACACACACACACATGCATACACTGTATATATGTATACATGTGAATATGCATATTGTATATGTATATATGTTTGTACATATACAAGGAAATATATACACATACATGTACATGTGTGTATATTGTATGTACAAACATGCATGTGTACGTGCAAACATATATACATATTCCTTCTCATCCTACATGTACTTTGTAATATAATCTAACCTTTCAGCTCCTTACACACAGAATGCCCTTCCTAATCTCCTTGCTTTTGCATTTAATATCAAAGATACCTGGAATGTACTCCCTACTCACCTCATAAAGTCCTTCTTGTCCCTTAACATGTAGCTCAGGCAACATCTTCTGCATTAAAATTCCCCTAATACATCCATCTGTTTGTGTCCTACCTTCCAAATTCCCTTGAATTTAACTATTCTACATGCATTTGTATTTATTCCTCATATTTATTATGTATGTACTTATAGATATGCTTGTTATCTCCTCCTTTAAAATGTAAGCTCCTTTAGCATATAGGTTCTTTAATTCCTTGTACTTGTAACCTTAGCCCCTCAAATGGTGCCTGCTACAGACAAGTATTAATAATTACTTGTTGATAGTTTTATGATACTCCAACTTATCAATAACTTCCCTAAAATACTGTCTAAAACTGGAATAAAACTATATGCCATCTCATCAAGAACAAATATAGCTTTATTGTTTTTGTTTTTTGTTTGTTTGTTTGTTTTTTTTTTAGTGAGGCAGTTGGGGTTAAGTGACTTGCCCAGGGTCACACAGCTAGTAAGTGTTAAGTGTCTGAGGCCAGATTTAAACCCAGGTACTCCTGACTCCAGGGCCGGTGCTCTATCCACTTTACCACCTAGCTGCCCCAATATAGCTTTCTTGTAATATCAGTATAGACACTTTCTTCATGAAACCTATGAAATCTCATTAGTCTTTTTGCTAATTAATATTTGTTGAATTGAATTGTTAGTTATATTTTAATGACCACTCATTGAAATTGGTGTCAACTAAAACTAATGAATTGTTTTACAATGACCTGATTTTTATTAAAATCTGTATGTCATCTATAAATCTGATAGGCATGACACTTTTCTTCCAGGTTTGTATCACACTTTTTATATTCACTCTTTATTGCCATGCCTTGCTTTCATCTTCTCTGCATGGCTTTTAAATATCACCATTGATTAATAAATTCCCTGAGTATCTGCTTTGTTTTCTTCAGATGGCTCTTTGCTTTCTTCATCCTAAGAATTATTTTTGTTTAATTGTTGAATTCCTGTAATTATTGGAAAAGTCTTCTGCTAAACAAATCCCTTTCTCTTGCAATTTCTATCCATGTGTCCTCATTCTGTCTTATAGGCAAACTGAATTATTGTTGTTGTTCCGTCATATTTGACTCTTTGTGACCATATTTGAGGTTTTCTTGTCAAAGGTACTGGAATTATTTGTCATTTTTTTTTTTCTCCAGCTCATTTTAGACATGAGGAACTGAGGTAAACAGTCTTCGGTGACTTGCCTAGAGTCACGTAACTAGTAAGTGTCTGAGGCCATAACTGAACTCAGGAACATGAGTCTTCCTGACTCCAGGCCGAACTCTATCCACTGCACCACCTAGTTGCCCATTTTGACATGCCCCCATTCATATATTTAAGGCAAAGTTTTGTTAGTATTCATGTCCAGAAGCCTTTCTATGTCACAATGTTGTAAACGTAACCTCTTCCTTATCTTGTCCAATAAAACAGCTCTTTTATGAATTAAAATTTCAAACAATTTTTGTGCATTTTAAAGTTTGTGGAAATTGAAAGTAGTATCTTCTCAACATCTAAAACTAATGAATTAATTCAATATAAATGTACTCATTTAGAAAACTAAATGAAGATAAATTAATCGTTTCCTTTCCTTAATTTGGAGATTTGGGTAATTTGAAGATTTAGCATACATAAGAGAATTTTAAAGAAAAGTCATAGATATTTTAACCTGTTTAGAGGAAGTAGCAAACACTGGCAATTAAGAGGAGACTTGAGAAAAAAAAAACAAAAAAAACAAAACAAAAAAAAAAGAGGAGACTTGAGGGTATAAAATAAGTAAATGCAGTAATATCAATAAACAATTTCAGGGTTGGTAAATGTGAAAATTGAAAAAAATGTAGCTAATCTGAAGTGAAATTAGAATATATTTATCATCCCAAATAACACCTAGTTTTCATCCTTATCTCTCCTCTACTTTCCCCTTCCTATTTCTCTTCATACTTACTAATTGTTTTACTTTACAAAAATATCTCATCTTGTCTTTTTTATACATTTTAACCACTTGTTGCTAAAACTCAGAAAGACTCATAAGGGTCTTTTAAACAATCATGGAAGATATTTGAGAGATGACTGGGAATCCTAAAAGCTGAACTATTCACAGGTGTCAGAGAAGAAGTAAATCAATTTATTTAGGGGTTCCATGACCTTAAAGAAAGTTTTTTTTTTCTACTTGTAGGGAGTCCTAGACAGTGACACAAAGAAGCAAGAGTGTGATGTGAAGAAATGGACATACACACAGGAAATAAAGAGGAAAGATGCCTGCCACCTCAGGTCTAAGCAGTTATTAAAGTTGTTGAGAGTAAAGTCCAGGCAAAAGACTCTTTTCATATGTGTGTATGTGTGTATGCATGCGCATGCACATGTGTGCCTGTGTGTCTGCTTAAGCAGAGTACAGTTCTGAGTGTAATTTCACCCTAAACTTTTAACTTTAAGCCTCTGCTTCCATGTCTCTGTCTCTCTGTTTCTGTCTCCCTCTGCCTCTCTGCCTCTCTCTGTCTGTCTCCCTCTGTCTGTGTCTCTTTGCTTCTCTCTACATTTGTCTCTCTCTGCCTTTGTGTGTCTCTCTCTGTCTCTCTGTCTTTCTGTTTCTGTCTCTCTTTGTCTAGCTCTCTCTCTTTCCAGAAAATTCCTTCAGATTAGCTAATGGGAAGTTGTGACAAAGAAGAGACTAGTATCAATCTTTAATTAGAGCTGATATTTCCATGTTTTGGGTAATTGACTGATATTACTCCAGAGCGTATCCTACAGTCTGAATATGAATGAGTAGCAAAAAGAAATATGAGTTGTGATTAACTCTAAGTTCAACTGAAAGCATACATTGAATCACATACCCAAGACCCAAGAGCTACATGACATTAAACTAGCATTTCTCAACCAGTAGGAATGGTATCTCCATTGCACCAGTACAGGATTTTACTTTCAATACTGGTACTCCATTTCCACACTTCTCCCTATTTCCACTACCAGCATTGATCTGCTCTCTAAAAGGAATGAAAGGGACCTTTTCATGTACCACCTCCTCTCCAAAATGATTGGAAGTCTGGAATGTTGGCTTTAACATTCAAAGTATTCGATAAGAAATAATGCATTCCTACAAAATATACTCTGGGAGCTCTTTAGTATTTATATCTAGAACTCATTTTGTTCTTTATAAAGCATAAAGAAAATGAACATTTTCTATGTTGTTTTAATAATAATATCTCATGTTTATATAGCACTTTAAATTTGGAGAATACTTTACATGGACTTTTTCATTTAATCCTCATAGCAACTCTTATTACCTCAATGTTATAAATCAGGGAAATGACATTTAAGAAAGTTAAGTGACTTTCTCATAGTTATGGAAATGATGAGTTTCAGATGGGCCTATCTCCCTGGACAGCAAGTTTTTTTGCTCTTTCCAGTAAATTCAACCTGGTAAGGTCAGAAAAATTGTGACTTTTCATTCCAAAGATGAATGTTGATTCTTCAGTGTAAACTCTGAAAGATTTTGAATGAAGACACACATAGGTCTTGTGATTACATTTTCTTTATAAAATATTCCCTAATAGTAGTACATTGTAGGGAATTTTGTTGCCCACTGTATGGAAATATGACTATCTAGAATTGTAAACATAAATCTCAATGCATGGTAGTGGATCTGTACAGAAAGAAACAGTCTGGAAGAAATAAGTGAGATGTTACAAATAATTTATTTAAATGTCTTTTAAGCAGATTTGGAATTATCATTTCTGAAATCCTTTATAAAATAATTTCAGTAATGACAATATTAATTCCCTTTAACCTAAACCTGTGAAATTATCCATTCCCCCTTCCTTTTTTACTGGAAAAAGTCAAGAAAAAAAAAGTTTGGGTAAATTAGTTGGTATAATGCATTAGATCCAAATCTTACACCCTGCCTTTTTTCTTCCACAGAGATCTAAGAATATATTGTCTTTCATGCTTACATCACCATAAATTCATATCTCTTTACTGTATGCATGAATACACTTTTAATCTAAAGTTTGTTGTAAGATATCATTTTGTAAGAGCTAAGAAAAAGATCAGTAAGCAAAAGAGACGGCGGAACTTCAAGGAAGAATAATAAAACGGGGGAAAAAACCTTCTAGTTTAATTCTAAGCTCAATTTTAATTTCTTTCCTAGACCTTTAGGTTAAAAATCTCACACATGTCTAGATCTGGATATTAGTATTCAGTAAATATTTAAATTGGTGAGCGAATGTACTCTGCAATCTGTGTTCATTCATACATAACTTCTTTTAGCTTTCTAAAAAAATTCTGAGATACAAACACTGATTCTTATTACTCTTTAAAAAATTCCTTTTAACAACATGCAAAATATGTTTAAATTATTCTGTGTTTGCTTAAAGCTGAAACTTAAATCAATTTGCCAGAAGTTATACTAAGGACTTGTGAACATTCTTTCCAAAAAGTTGATTAATAAGTTAAAAAACTAGATGTTTTAGCTGAATTAAAGGATAGAATAGTGATATTTCAGAATGCATATATAAAGATATAAAGATAATGTGCTTACCCCATTGTGCAGCTGAACTGTCACTAATCCACATATGCAAATTGTATTGTTTTTCCAGTTGGGGTGAAGAATTTGTACTACTTTCAACTTCACCTTTCTGAACATTTACCTACCTTTATAAGTTAAATGTCTGGGATACAAAGCTGTATTTAATGACCTTTATGTACATCAATCCTGACCTTTTGTTTTCAGTAGGAAGTAGTGAACTGGATTGCCACTGGCAATACAGAGTGAGGAAGTAATTTAGGATTAATTAATATATTTTTAGTTTGTGGGTGATTATCTAAAACTAATTTAGCTATGAAGATAATGGAGTACTAATCCAATTAGGCTCCTTTTCCCCTCTACCCAGTGTGATAGGTCACAGTCAGATAGGGAAGACATGAATGTGGAAATGAAGGGTGTGGAACAATGGCATGTTTCCTCATCTAGATATAGGTTTGGGGTTTTTTGTTGGGTTTTTTTTGGGGGGGGGCAGGGCAATGAAGGTTAAATGACTTGCCCAGGGTCTCACGGCTAGTAAGTGTCAAGTCTCTGAAGTTGGATTTGAACTCAGGTTCTCCTGAATCCAGGGCTGGTGCTTTATCCACTTTGCCACCTAGCTGCCCCCCAATAATTCACTTTTGAAAGGTAGTTAGAGACACCAGACCATATAGAATACCAGATCAGAGAATGTCCAAGTTGGAAAGTATTTTAGTCATCATCTTACCAAACCCATACTTAAATAAGAATATTCCTATATAATTTCCTTCCAAAATGGTTCTAAAACATCTGCCTGGAGACTTCTAGTGTTGGCGAACAATTATTGCATGAGGCAGCCCATTCCTTTTTGGGTAGATCTAATCACTAGTTGATTATTTTTACATAAGATCATTTTAAGTAATTTGGTTGATAGCAGAATGTTGTAACAAAGTTGATAGATATTTTGTTCTTTACTTTTCAAAATTTAACCTTAAGTTATAAAACAATTCCCAAGTGGGGGGATGGATTTATTTCTTAATTTAGATGAAGGAAAGTATATGTAACAGAGAAGAACATGGAAATGGAAGACAAAATGTAAGAATGTTTTTATGCAAAACATATTTTTGAGTTAAATATTAGGTGCTCATAGAGAGATTCCAGCTTATAGTTTGGATTTGGTATATCTGAGCCTCCATAGAATCATCAAGAATTTCCCACCAAATCTAAACTTTCTCGCCTTCTTTCTCCATTATTTATTATTTAATTGTGGAGAAGGACCAAGTTATATAGATGATGTTTTACTTGAAAGCTGTCAATCTGTGTGTTTTCAATTCAAGACAAAATTAATAATATATTCTCCTAAATATAATAAAAAACTTTCTTTTGTCCTGTGTATTTAAAATGAAAATAAACTCCAAGAGATCATATGTACCAAAAGGGGATTCCATTTCTTTTTTTCTTTTTTTTTTTTTTTTTTTGTGTGAGGTAATGGGGGTTAAGTGATTTGCCCAGGGTCACACAGCTAGTAAGTGTCAAATGTCTGAGGCCGGATTTGAACTCAGGTACTCCTGAATCCAGGGCTGGTGCTTTATCAACTGTGCCACCTAGCCACGCCCCCCCCCATTCCATTTCTAATCTGTAAATTTTCAAACTGGTTACTTGAGCATTATATACTTTTTTTTTTCCCCTGGGGCAGTGGGGGGTTAAGTGACTTGCCCATGGTAACACAGCTAGTAAGAGTCAAGTGCCTGAGGTCAAATTTGAACTCAAGTCCTCCTGAATCCAGGGCCCATGCTTTATCCACTGTGCCACCTAGCTCCCCTTGAGAATTATATAGAAAATCTCAGATATTTTCTCTGTCTCTCTCTTTCTCTCCTTCCTCCCTCTCTCTCTCTCTCTCTCTCTCTCTCTCTCTCTCTCTCTCTCTCTCTCTCTCTCTCTCTCTCTCCTCCTCCCTCCCTCCCTCCCTCTTTCTCCCTCAAGGCAACATAGTACAATGGAAAGCATGTTGCATTGAGAGTCAGAGGATCTGGGTTCAAATGCTAGTATGCATTTTTATTAGTTGTATAGGCTAGAGAAAATAATTTTTACCACTTGATGCCTCAATTCCTGACCTGTTAAATGAGGAAGTTGAACTAGGTAACCTGTCCCTTACCTTCTTCCTATAAATCTATGATATTATCATTGAATTTATCAACAATTATTTATTGAGAGATACCTATGTACAGGAGGCATCAAACTCATTTCTGGATTAAGGAATTTCATTTTGAAAATATCTAGTAAAAAAATCACAGAATGAAAATTATGCTAAATATGCAATCTTCTAAGAAAAAAAAATTGCAATGTTACAAAAGCATTGAGGAAAAAAATCTAGCCCACCATTCAGGGAAGAGTTTAAATGAAAGACTGAGCCCTTCATTCAATGGGCATACAACAAAGCAACAAGTGCCTATTTGATACTAGACTCTGATAATGAAAAGATTATAATCATATTAGAAATATCTCAGTGTGGTAAGGATCCACAGATAGTGTTGAGATAGAAAGTTAGATAGCTAAGTAAATTGATAGGTAGATAGATTTATAGATAGGAAGGTTGATGGATAGAGAGAGACAGAGAGAGAGAGAGAAAGAGGTGATATAGTTGATAAAGCATTGAACTTGAAATCAAGAAGACTTATATTTGGATCAGGTCTCTGTCACTTAATAACTATGACCCCAAGTATTTCCTTTAACTTCTTAGTTTGCTCATTCATAAAATGTCCATATAGATTCACCCAACTTCCAGTGTTTTTTGAGGATAAGATTAATGATTTTTGTTAAGTACTTTGCTAACTTCAAAATGCTTTATCAGTGCTAACTATCATTATTACTATATCTAGATTGAGTGGTATTGAGTGTGAATACAAATGCAAGCAAATAAGAGAGCATTTGCCTTTAAGCAGCTTACATTCTAATGGGAGCAGACAGCAAATTCTCCTAAGTCAGTGGGAGGAATATGATGGCCAGAGTACAGGCAGCATGATGAGAAGGACTGAAAGCAATGTAATTAATATTAAATTAAAGACAGAATTTATTCATTTTGTATTGACTAATCCAATTTACACATTCTGAGATTTTTTTTTTTTAATTTTTAATTTATTTCACTAATGACAAGTAGCATTTCTTAAAAGGAGTACAATCTGAAGGCACAAAGTCCTATCTACAAGGCAGGACTCTGGAACAAAAAAAAATTCAATCCCAGTTTTATTTCACACGCATTTATGTTTTTAAAAGTAACCTATTACTGACTGAGTTTTCAACCTCTAACGAAGATGTATACTGTTGTCCATGCTTAACACAAGACTGCTTAGCTATGATGTTTTGCCTATCTTATTATGCATAGATCTCTGTATCTTCAAGCAAAAAAATAAAGGGAAGGAAGGAAGGAAAGAAAGAGAGAAAGAAAGAAAGAGAGAGAGAGAGAGAAAGAAAAAAAGAAAGAAAGAAAGAAAGAAAGAAAGAAAGAAAGAAAGAAAGAAAGAAAGAAAGAAAGAGAAAGAAACTCAAAACTGTTTCATAAATTCCTTCAAGTCATATGAATTG
Organism: Dromiciops gliroides; assembly: GCF_019393635.1. Classification (NCBI taxonomy): domain Eukaryota; kingdom Metazoa; phylum Chordata; class Mammalia; order Microbiotheria; family Microbiotheriidae; genus Dromiciops; species Dromiciops gliroides. The sequence goes on from NC_057864.1 coordinate 318,079,362, forward strand.
TGTTATTTTAATTTAATGAAACTCTCCTTATGCTTTAGTCATCCTGGTATCTCTCTTAGCATATTATAAAAAGCCAACACGAATACCTGTATAGTAGTTTGATCTTTTAATTGTATTTAATGAAATAATTGCAATAATTAGCTGCTAAATCAAACTTGTTTCTTCTTGCCACCTCTTATCTTATATACCCAAACTTACATTATTCTTATTTAAGGTTTCCTTTATCTGTTATCCTTCCTCATTTCTGTGTGATGTCTTTTATTGCTTCTCCGTACTGAACACTGTTAACCCCAAATTTTGGAAGTTTAAAATAGTAACATAACTAGGTCCTAACATTCTAAGTAAAGTAAAAGTTCTGTCATCATGGTTTGTTAGGAAAAAAAACAACAACACTGAACTAGGGGTGCACAAATAAAGTAGCTGCTGGTGCTGGTTCTGTCAGTGACTTGGTATGTGAGGCTATGTAGCACAGCTGGATGAAATTCTAGACTGGTATCTGGAAAATATGGGTACCAATCCTACCTGTACTGGCAATTCTTAACAGTGTGGTAACTGTAAGGTTTAATAAGCTCTCTGAGGCTGAGTTTTCTATGTGAAATGGGGATAACTATAGCTACCCTACACTGGTATTATAAGGATCAAACAGAATAATAGACAAAATAATATGTTTTCTCTGTCTCTGACTGTCTCTCTTCCTCTGTACATGTGTATATACATATAGATTTAGATGTGTCTATATGTATGTATATATACACATATATTTATATTTATATGTGTGCATATATTATATTAGGTTTTTGTTTTAAAATGTTAAACTTCCTGAATATCAAATTGCAGCAAAAAGATGAACTTTAGGTTGTGTGGACTTAACAGTCTTATACTATTACTTATTAAGGACAGATATATAAATATGAAGTACCTAATATTGAATATTTATCGTACCATATTTTAGTGAAATGAGTAAAATCTAATAATACACATGAATGTGTACAAACTGGATAGTCATTTTAAATGTAATGAGAGACAGAGATAGAGAGAGAGACAGAGTGAAAGACAGAGAGAAGGCAGCATGACTTATGACTTAGTGGATAGAAAGCTGGTCCTCAAAGATAGGATCCTCAGTTAAAATCCTTTCTCTGTAATTCATCAGCTTTGTGTGCCTGAGTAAGTCCCTTATAAATTCTCAATGTCCTAAAAATCTTTCTGAGACTCTTGGGACTGTCCTTGAATATTTGCCCCTCTATGCTAGTAGAGGGGATTTACATACTGGGAGTTCTATAGAGAGGTGTATGCACACACTTTGGTTGGATAAAGATACATATGTATAAATATACAATGAAAAGCAAAACATTTTGCAAATCCTGAAACTCCAATGTATCTGTGATTTCATTTATGTGGTATACTTTGCACCCAGCAATACAGATCACAACCTGTCTATGCTGTCAATCTTTGAAAACTCCTCTCCATGTCCTTCTATGTAATGAGAACTTTCTCAAGAATTTCTTGGCTCCTTCCTACTATACTCTTGATACTTAAACCCAATATTTCCCAAACTGTTCTTGTTATCTCTCTCTTCCTACTTAAAATGCCACTATCTTATTTCTGATTATTTAAGTACTTTAACTGTGACCCTATAGTTGTATTTAACTACAAAATCAGATATTTGACAAGTCAATATCTTTTCCGTTTGAATTTTCTGGTGTTTCCATGTACTTAGTCTTTTTTTTCCCTGATGAATCATAATTCTGGGTAACATCCACCATCTGCCTTTTCCATTACTATACATGAACTATGCCAACATTGAAAGAAAAAAAAATGTGCTTCATTTCATGCTATATAATTTCAAGAAGGTTCTCACCTCTGTTGTTGTTATTCATTTCTTTCAGTAATGTTCAACTCTGTGACTATTTATTCATCTTTGATTGATACTCATATACCCTAAAGGGATTCTTACAAACTTTCTCCTCTCAGCTATCTCCACTTTGCTTCTCTCAGATGAAAATGCCACCTTTTACTGTACTGAAAGTTTGAGCTCTTCTGTCATCAGCTCCATCATCTCTCATCCTTTACATCTCAATGTTTCTTTAGTTTTATGCATCAACTCCACTCCTCCTCTGAAGTAAAAAAAAAAAAAATTGAGGCAATAATTATTTTATCCAAGGTCAACTATTTAATTTGTAACCCTAATTTCATGTTCTCTGGGCCTGACTTCATTAATCATTCCATTGTCTCTAATCCTGAGTACATTTTTTTTTTTTGCAGGGCGAAGAGGGTTAAGTGACTTGCCCAGGGTCACACAGTTAGTAAGTATACCTAGCTGCCCCCAGAGTATTTTCTTTTTAACTTAACTTTCCCTCCCTAGCTATAAACATTTGTAGGCCTCTTCTAATACCACACAAATCAAAACAAAAAAGCAAAGCTTTGCTTGACTTTTCCATCCACTGAATCTAAATTTTTTTTTTTAATTTTTTGGTGGGGCAATGAGGGTTAAGTGACTTGCCCAGGGTCACACAGCTAGAAAGTGTCAAGGGTCTGAGGCTGGATTTGAACTCAGGTCCTCCTGCATCCAGGGCCGGTGCTTTATCCACTGTGCCATCCAGCTGCCCCCATCCATCTACTAAATCTATAGCTAGCCTAATTACTCTCATTTTTACTGTAAGTCATTTTATTTTATTTTATTTTTTACTTTTGCAGGGCAATGAGGGTTAAATGACTTGCCCAGGGTCACTCAGCTAGTTAAGTGTCAAGTGTCTGAGGCTGGATTTGAACTCAGAGAGTACTGAATTCAGGGCTGGTGCTTTATCCGCTGTGTCACCTAGCTGCCCCCCCAACTGTAAGTCATTTTAAAAAGTAGTATACAATTATTTTCTCTACTTCTTTTCCAAGTACTCTTTATTCAATTGTTTCTTTCTCTTTTCATAGTTTGATTGAAACTTTTCTCTCTAGTCATTAATGGCCTCTTAAGGACTAAATCCTGTGCTAAATTCAACCCTGACATTTAATGTATTTCATAATCTCGTTCCAATCTCTCTTTCCATCCTTATTTCTAAGTAGAAATCTTTATTTCCTTAAATTCTAGATAAACTAGGCTATTCCTTGTTATCTAGCCATTGTCCTAACCTCTCCCACTACAGTATCACCCATTCTTCAATATCTTTTGATATATTTTTCTCCCTTCAAAGTCCAGTACAGGTGCCAGCTTTATCCTTGTCTGCCAGTTAGAAGTAATCCCACCTGACTTGAAGCATTCATGACACTATTTTACATATGATATATTTAATCAGAATATAGGTAGCATCGTATATTGGATGAAATACATTTCATAGTCAGGATGCTATGTTTTCAAGTATCACCTTTGTCATATAATGACCGTGTGACCTTGTACAAGTCACCTAAACTCTTAATGCTTCAGGTATTTCACTAAAATGTTAAGTTGAAGAGAAAATGATATTCTAACCTGGTAAAGAAACCAAGAATTTCCTATACTAATGTAATCATAGGTCTTGTCCCTATCCTATGCACTTAATCAATTTCTAACTTGATAGTAGATTGCCTTTTGTATATTTCATCTTCCCTACTCCATTAAAAACTAATTGAAATCAGTAAGAGTATTTTTCATCTTTGCTTGCATCTATGGCATCTAATAGCACATGAACATAGATGTTTGATTAATGATAATTGATTATATTCCATTTAATGATGTACTAGTTTGAAACAATTTCTCCCTACCTTGCTTTCTGAATTTTCAGGGAAGAAGGGAAAGAAGGAGGGAAAGAGAGAGAGTTCTATTATTTAATCCTTCATTATTCTTCATTTGCAGTTGTGTATTCATATAGGAACACCAAATACTTTCATGTTTTACTATTACCAGTAAAAGAAGTGAAGGTGTAACTCCTTCTTACATTCTCTGTACTCTTCTCCTTTTATATCTAGATGCTGTTCAGTCATTTTTCAGTCACATTGGACTCTGTGACATTTCAGTTTTTCTTGGCAAACATACTGGAGTGGTTTAACATTTCTTTCATCTCATTTTACAGATGATGAAACTGAGGCAAACAGGGTGAAGTGACTTGCCTACCGTCACATAGCTAACATCTGAAGCCATATTTGAGTTTAAGAAGATGAATGTTCCTGACTCTAGGCTTGGCATTTTATACACTGTGCCACCTTATGCCTGCATATAGAAGTTTAAACAGAAAGTAGATGCAAAAGTTGTTGTTGTTGTTGTTGTTTGTCCTTTGTTCTCGAAGAGGACCATGACTTTGTAATATGATATCATGACTTTCAGTGAATTGGATTTAAGTGAGGAAGGGCTATGCAAGGTCACCAACCTCATTCTCTTATCCAGAGCCATCTGCATCCAGTGTCAAGAAACACACACATATACATATATACATGCACATATATGCATATATACACATATTTATGTATATGCATACATATATTAATATATACAAGTATATGCTCATTATTGTTTCCAATATGTTACTTATTTGTCAGATTCTGTGGGATCCTGCCAACAAAATGTGTGGTGTTCATGAAAGGAGCACAGTTAATATAAAATACATTGAAATGTTTGTTTTCTTTTTTCCCCTCTTCTAACACTCAAATTGCCAGTACGTAAGTCATCTGCTGATCATAGGTAAAACTTCATGTTCATGCATTGGACAGTTCAAAACAATCTGGGACTCAGTCATAAAGCCTATTTTCATATGTATTTAATATCTGATAGGGAAGAAAAAAGGAAATACATCTTTTGATACATAATTAGATCCAGTGTGATTAATGGTGTGTGTGTTACATATTTATATGTACACACATACATAAGTATTCCTTTTGCTTAACAAGGCCCATTTATTGTGAATCTAAAAATAAGGTGAAGCAGATCTTAATACCCAAATATATTTTGTAGAATTTCAATCCAACCTCTACTTAGATTTTTAAATAGAGTCACTGTATTTGAACAACCTACATTTCTCACAATGCAGCTTTGAAACTATTGTTCAATGTTAATAATAATAATTTTCTCAGAAGTATTTCATTTTCCTCCTCACAAATGGAGTCTATTATGCTGAATTGTAAGTTCGAATTACCTTACAAAACTAGAAAGAGAACCATTTAAAAGAAAGAAAAGAAATACTTGTTTCTGAGAAAATGATTATTATTAATGTTGAATTAAAGAACTAAAATAATGTTTCCAGGACTATGAGTCCAGCTTTATTGAGTCTTTTTACTAGTTGCATAATACATTTTTGCTCTTGTATTATGTTTCATAAAAACATCACACATACAGCATTATGCCACTTAGAGAGAGGCAAAATGAGAAAGATAAACTACTATTTCCAGGCTGAATAGTTCATCCCAAAGAATTGGATTAGTTGAGTAACCAATTGCATTTGTTGTTTTCTCTTCATTTCTTCTTGATCCTTATTTTCACAGAAATTTCAGGGATAAATAAAAATTCAGAATATACATTTAAAATATAAATTATTGGTGGTAGCTAGGAAGCACTGGCCCTGGATTCAGGAGGAACTGAGTTCAAATCAGGCCTCAGACACTTGACTAGCTGTGTGACACTAGGCAAGTCACTTAACCCTCCATGCCCTACAAAACAAATAAAAATAAAAATAAAAATTTTTTATAAAACATCAAGACAATAGATGACATTTAAAAAAACTGACAATTAGCTATTATTACTATGATGGAAACATTGGTATCCCATTATAAAATTCCTGGAAAAGGCTTAAGGTTGAATTAAGCAAAAAAGAAGCAAATAGGAAGTTCAGAGGATTAAGATCTTTTGAGTAGGAGACCAATGATAATGAGTGATTTTTTAGCCTGAGAATCTGAAATTTAATGTAATAAAAAAAGAACCAGCCACAACAAAATTTGAAAAACAATTGTTGTACTAAAAATAGTTGTTAAGGATGTTTATATTGGCAGCTGAAAGGATAGTATGCTATAATGAATAGAGAGCTCATTTAGAGCCAAGAGCTCAATTCAAATCCTGTTTCTAACTTTATCACCCTAGGTAAATCACTTAACTTTTCAGTCCTCCCAAAAGTTTTCTAAAACTATAAATCAATTATATATTAACTCAGCAGTTTCTGGATATCATCAGAAGTTAATTCCTTTTATTCTCTGACTATCCCAATTTAGGGCCATGGTTTTTTAACATTTCCCACAGACAGTGACCCACAGAAACTCTCCCTATAGGGGTTCACTCTTACAGAAATGCATAGACAGAGCCAGTCACCTAAGTGACTGTCAGGGAGTAGAGAAGGAGCAACACAGCTAAATAAATGTGAGCAATATAAATTGAACAAAAGGAAATCTGAAATCACCTGAATGGAAGAATTCCTCTGAATGGTTTACTTAGAAAAGCTTCTCAAAGATACTATCGGGGGGCGGAGCCAAGATGGCGGAGAGGAAGCAGCAAGCTGCCTGAGGTCTCCTGATCCCTCAAAACGAACATTAAATCAAGCCTCTGGATGGATTCTGAAACTACAGAACCTGCAAAGAGACAGAGAGACACAGTCCTCCAACCAGAGATAATTTAGAAGACTTCAGGAAAAGGTCGGTCTGACTCGGGCAAAAGGGAGGCCCAGCGCAGGGCAGCAACCCAGCGCCGAGGGGGTCGGGGCAAGTCAGCAGGAGCTGTGGGCCACAGCCGAACAACTGAGGCTCCCGGAACCTGGTTCAAAAATCTGGTGGCCAAGAAGGACAGTGGAAAAACTTACCTGCACCGGCCGAGAGGGCCACGAACGGCGGGATCAGACGCTGGGGTCTGGCACCTGGCTGGCCGAGCACAATCATACAGGAAGTGCAGGGCGGGGCATCTCCACACACCATAAAGGCCTCAGAGTAAAAGCCCGGTCACACAGCACCTATACACCTGCACAAGAAGCCCAAAACAGGGACCCTGGTGCCCCCAGAGCAGACCTCAACTTAAAGAATAAATAAATAAGCTGCAATAATGAGTAAGAAGCAAAAAAGATCCCTCTCCATTGAGAGCTTCTGTATCAATAGGGAAGAAGCCAACGCAAACTCAGATGAGGACAATAGCCTCAAATTGTCTACATCTGAAGCCTCACAAGGGAAGGTGAATTGGTCGCAAGAACAAAAAGCCTTCCTGGAAGAGCTCAAAAAGGATTTTAAAAATCAATTGCAAGAGGTAGAAGAAAAAATGGGGAGAGAAATGAAAGCAAAACAAAAAAACTATGAAAAAAGAATCAGCAGCTTGGAAAAGGAAGCTGAAGAAAACAAAGCCTTAAAAAATTCATTTGGCCAAATGGAAAAAAAGCTGCATAATCTCACTGAAGAAAACAATACCTTAAAAAATTCACTTAGCCAAATGGAAAAAAAGGTGCATAATCTCACTGAAGAAAACAATGCCTTAAAAATTAAAGTGGGACAGTTGGAAGATAAGGAATCCATGAGACACCAAGAATCAGTCAAGCAGAAGAAAAAAAATTAAAAAATAGAAGAAAATGTGAAATACCTCATTGGAAAGACAACTGATCTGGAAAACAGATCGAGGAGAGACAATTTGAGAATCATTGGACTGCCTGAAAGCCATGACCAGAAAAAGAATCTAGACACCATATTCCAGGAAATTATTAAGGAGAACTGCCCTGATATTGTTAAGGGTTAAAATTCTAGCTAAACTGTCTAAAATATCTAATGAGTGGTCGCCAATCAATTATAAGCTTTAGCAAGAGTTAGACTTTTAAGCATTTATTAAGGAGAATAAGAATTCGGTAAAGAGAGAGAAAGGCCTAGATTCCTATCTATTAAAGGGAGAGCACATTTCTAGCTCCCTTCTCCACCAGCGTCCAGAGGAAAAAGTGCGAGACTGAGCGCCAGTCTCTTCCTTCCTCCTCCCACTAGCCCGCGTCACTTCCTGACTCCTGGTCTTGCCCTCAAAGACCTTCCCTTCATGGGCAGAACTCTTCTACAGTAAGTATCCAGCAGGTGGCGTCATTCCAATCGTTACAGTCCCCCCTGTTGTTCCTCAAGAAACAAAATGTTTCCTTGACGGAACAGTAAAAACAATATAATAACTATTGCTAACTAATAATATGTGAACAACAATATAGAAAAGGAAGAGAGGAAAGTTTTGTCCAGAGGAGCGATTTTTTGTCCTCATGAACCGACGCTTTGACATTAGTCTTGCAAAGGGAGGGCCTCTGCAGAGAATACATGTTACAGATGGTGTATATTATAACAGAAAGAGAAAAAAAAACAACAAAAACAACAAATCAAAACTGTTCATTTAAAGTCTCTGAAAGTCTTTTCTCAGATGTCCTCTAGGTGTAGAAGTGAGATGGGTGGGATGAATACTTCCAGCCATCTGTACAATATTGTGGGGAAAAGAGAATAAAATATTAAACCAAGAGAATCCAACCTCAACGATTGTCAAAAGCCGTTCCCTCGGCCATACCTTGACTTCATGCATGTCTCCCCTCATGTGACAGTTCAGTGTCTGCTCTTGCATGTATTCCTCTTGTGATTGGATGGCATCTTGGCCAACTGGCATCTGATAACTCAGAATAAAGGCAATTAATGTCTTAAATGATAAGTTCCCATAATCCAAGTCTCATATGGATTTAAAATTGAGGATAATAAATGATTGCAAAAAATGTGAATACATCTTGACTCAAAATATAATATATAATTATGCAACAATTTCAAATAATACCCTTTTTTTTTACTTAGTATACAATTACTTTTGTGAAAAATCAGAACATACTTAAATACAAGTTAAAGCACAACAGAATCTCAAAGAACTTTTTTTTTTGAAAAAAGAAAACTTTTACAAATGTTCCCCTCTTTTTTTTTTTTTTTGGAATATGCTTATCAAAAATAATACTTCTAGAATCAATTTACACTTGCCATGGCAAACAATTTGCCAGGGAAATGCTTTAAAGAGTTTGATCAAATAATCAGTTGAGAAAAAATAGCAAAAAATAATAACTCAGAATATGGGAGCACAATACTCCTAGAATTAACATTGTATAATAAAATCAAAACCATCTTGCAATGTTTCAAAATTAGATAGACAAATGAATAGAAGAAAATACACATGGAACAATAAAATACAGTGAAATTCAAACTAAGGAAATCTAAATGAATATGAACTTAATATCAATAAGAGTATTATAAAATATAAACTTGATCACATGACTATAAAAAGCTTTTACAAATATTCTCCTTGTTTTAGAAACTAAGTATAAGACACAATCTCAAAAGCATGAAAATCTCTAAGAAAATAAACCCATACCATTAATTTCAAAATGTATATGTAATAGCATAGAAATCCTATGTAACCTCTGAACTGATACTATTAATAATCTGAGTGAATTTAGAACACTTTTGATTCCGATATCTAAAATCCCCAATACTCATATCAATACCTTGCTGCTTACTTCTACATTTCTGTAAAATATATATCCTTCCATGGCAAAAGAAGCAGAGTCTTGAACTATGTTGATGATTGTCATTCTTATTCAACTTAAATTTTTCTTCTTTAACCCCTCTATATTGTCTGTCAGTCTTTTCACCATACAAATGCTTTATAAGATTACTAATTAAAGACAAAAGCAGGTTAGCAAAATTATGAACAAAACAAGCATATCTGGAATTTAAAGGGTTTTCTAAGGTTGTTTCAGAAGCACAGCCAGGCTGGGGAAGGGCTGAGCCTGAAGCTGCAAATGTAGTTAGAGAAAGTTGAGCATGCGCATCAGATCTCTGGACTTCCCAGGCAGGGGAAGCAATGGGCTTGGCCATAGGAGGAGTAGAGGGTGGGGTCTGGAGAGGAGGGGAGGGACCAGAGCAATTTGAATCAGACTTGATTTTGAACTCAGGCCTGGATTCCTCTTCCCCCACTTTGCCTCCAGGTGCTAGGGAATTAAAAGCTTCAAGAGGGTGGGTCATTGCCTCCAGGCATGCAAAATTAAAGCAACAATTACTGTTAGAACTGGGAAAAGCTGTGGGAATCTCTTCAGGTTTCTCTGAAAAAGCATGGTTGGGAGAGGGAGAGATATTTCCTTGTGTGAGTAAGTTGCTGGCTCTTTTAACAAAAATAAAAAGAAAAATAGAAAATCCACAAAAACAAAGCATTAGCATGATCTTATCTCCCATTTGTCTGGTTAAACAGACTAAAATCAAAAATAGGGTAATTAGGGAGTTTAAAAGGTCCATTTGAAAAAATTTAAAGGGAAAACACAGCCAGTAAGCCAGTACTTAGCAGTTAAAGGGAGAGGGTAGAGAAAATGCCTTACCCAACCAGAAGATCAGAAGACTGAGGTTTAGCTTTCCTCTTCGTGGTCAGCCATCTGTTAAGGGTTAAAATTCTAGCTAAACTGTCTAAAATATCTAATGAGTGGTCGCCAATCAATTATAAGCTTTAGCAAGAGTTAGACTTTTAAGCATTTATTAAGGAGAATAAGAATTCGGTAAAGAGAGAGAAAGGCCTAGATTCCTATCTATTAAAGGGAGAGCACATTTCTAGCTCCCTTCTCCACCAGCGTCCAGAGGAAAAAGCGCGAGACTGAGCGCCAGTCTCTTCCTTCCTCCTCCCACTAGCCCGCGTCACTTCCTGACTCCTGGTCTTGCCCTCAAAGACCTTCCCTTCATGGGCAGAACTCTTCTACAGTAAGTATCCAGCAGGTGGTGTCATTCCAATCGTTACAATATCATAGAATCAGAGGATAAAATCATCATTGAAAGAATCCATCGATCACCTCCTGAAAGAGACCCCAAAAGGAAAACTCCAAGGAATATTGTAGCCAAATTCCCGAATTATCAGGTGAAGGAGAAAATACTCCAAGCAGCCAGAAAGAAGCAATTTAAATATCATGGAGCCACAGTCAGGATTGCTCAGGACCTGGCAGCTTCAACATTAAAGGACCGCAAGGCTTGGAATATGATATTCCGGAAGGCAAAGGAGATTGGATTGCAGCCGAGAATCTATTACCCAGCAAAAATGTGCATTTTCTTTCAGGGGAAAAGATGGACATTTAATGACATTGGGGACTTTCAATCTTTCCTGGTGAAAAGACCAGAACTGAATAGAAAATTTGATCTCAACATACAAGACTCAAGAGAAGTTTAAAAAGGTAAACAGAGGGGAAAAAAAAAAAAAGTTACCCTATTAGGTTAAACTGTTTATATCCCTACACAGGAAGATAATACTCATAACTCTTAAGAACTGTAAATGTATTTGGGCAGAGAGAAGGACTTTATATAGAGGGTATAAATATAAATTGTCTTTGATGTGATGATACAAAAGAATTAAGGGGATAAAAAGGGAGTCTATGGGGAGGAGAGGAAAGGGGAGGTGGAATGGGATGAATTATATCATATGAAGAGGTGGAAAAAAACCTATTATAATAGAGGGAAAGAAAGGAGGGGGGAACATGGTTTCAACCCTATTCTCATTAGATTTGAATCAAAGAGGGAATAACCTATACGTTCATTGGGATAAAGAAACAACTCATTCTTTAGGGAAACAAAAGGGGAAGGGAAAGGGGGGGGGACTGATAGAAGGGAGGACAAAAGCAAGGGAGAAAAGGGTAAAGAAAAGAGAGGGGGGTGATAAAAAGGGAGGGCAGATTGGGGGAGGCAGGGGTAAGAAGTAAAACGTCGGTGAGGAGGAATAGGGTGAAAGAAGGGGGGAAAAGTACAAAGGGGGTAAATAGAATGGAGGGGAATAGACAGTCAGTAATAATAACTGTGAATGTGAATGGGATGAACTCTGCTATAAAACGGAAGCGAATTGCAGAGTGGATTAAAAACCAGAACCCTACAATATGCTGTTTACAAGAAACACATTTGAAGCAGAGAGATACACACAGAGTAAAGGTAAAAGGCTGGAGCAGAATATATTACGCCTCAGCGAAAGTAAAAAAGGCAGGGGTAGCAATCCTTATCTCAGACAAAGTGCACGCAAAAATAGATCTCATTAAAAGAGATAAGGAAGGAAATTACATCTTACTTAAAGGTACTATAGATAATGAAGTAATATCAATATTGAATATGTATGCGCCAAGTGGTATAGCATCCAAGTTCTTAGAGGAGAAGTTAAATGAGTTACAAGAGGAATTAGATAGTAATACTATACTAGTGGGGGATCTGAATCTCCCCCTCTCAGAATTAGATAAATCTAGCCAAAAAATAAATAAGAAAGAAGTGAAAGAGGTGAATAGATTACTAGAAAAGTTAGACATGATAGATGTCTGGAGAAAATTGAATGGGGATAGAAAGGAATATACCTTTTTCTCAGCAGTACATGGCACATTTTCAAAAATTGACCATGTATTAGGGCACAAAAACATCATAGTCAAATGTAGAAAGGCAGAAATAGTAAATGCATCCTTCTCAGATCATGATGCAATAAAAATTACATGTAAGAAAGAGCCAGGGAAAAGTAGAATGAAAATCAATTGGAAACTAAATAATTTCATTCTAAAGAATGAATGGGCCAAACAAGAAATCATAGAAACAATCAATAACTTTATCCAAGAGAATGACAATAATGAGACAACATACCAAAATCTATGGGATGCAGCCAAAACAGTGCTTAGGGGAAAATTTATAGCTCTAAATGCTTACATGAATAAGAAAGAGAAAGAGGAGATTAATGAATTGGGCATGCAACTTAAAAAGCTAGAAAAAGAACAAATTAGAAATCCCCAATTAGACACTAAATTAGAGATCCTGAAAATTAAAGGAGAAATCAATAAGATTGAAAGCAAAAAAACTATAGAATTAATCAATAAAACTAAGAGCTGGTTTTATGAAAAAACCAATAAAATAGATAAAATATTGGTTAATTTGATTAAAAAAAAGAAAGAAGAAAACCAAATTACCAGTATCAAAAATGAAAAGGGTGATGTTACCACCAATGAAGTGGAAATTAAAGCAATAATTAGGAAATATTTTGCCCAACTGTATGCCAATAAATTTGACAATCTAAATGAAATGGATGAATATTTACAAAAATACAAACTGCCCAGGTTAACTGAAGAGGAAATAAAATTCTTAAATAAACCCATATTAGAAAAAGAAATTGAACAAGCTATTAATGAACTCCCTAAGAAAAAATCCCCAGGGCCAGATGGGTTTATGGGTGAATTTTACCAAACATTTAAAGAACAATTAATTCCAATATTATACAAATTATTTGGAAAAATAGGTGAAGGAGTTCTACCAAATTCGTTTTATGACACAAATATGGTGGTGATACCAAAACCAGGCAAAGCAAAAACAGAGAAAGAAAATTATAGACCAATTTCCCTAATGAATATTGATGCTAAAATCCTAAATAAGATATTAGCAAGGAGATTACAGCAAGTGATCACCAGGATAATACACTATGACCAGGTGGGATTTATACCAGGAATGCAGGGCTGGTTCAACATTAGGAAAACTATTAACATAATCAACCACATCAATAAGAAAACCAACCAAAATCATATGATTATCTCAATAGATGCAGAGAAAGCTTTTGACAATGTACAGCACCCATTCCTAATAAAAACACTAGAGAGTTTAGGAATAGGGGGAGCTTTCCTTAGAATAATAAACAGTATCTACCTAAAGCCATCAGCAAGTATTATATGCAATGGAGATAAATTAGAGGCCTTCCCAATAAGATCAGGGGTGAAACAGGGATGTCCATTATCACCCCTATTATTTAATATTGTCCTAGAAATGTTAGCTTTAGCAATCAGAGAAGAGAAAGGAATTAAAGGAATTAGAATAGGCAAGGAGGAAACAAAACTATCACTCTTTGCAGATGATATGATGGTATACTTAAGGAATCCTCGAGAATCAAGTCAAAAATTACTTGAAACAATTAACAACTTTAGCAAAGTAGCAGGATATAAAATAAATCCACATAAATCATCAGCATTTCTATACATGACCAACAAAGTCCAGCAGCAAGAGATAGAAAGAAAAATTCCATTTAAAGTAACGGTAGGTAATATAAAATACTTGGGAGTCTACTTGCCAAGACAAACCCAGGAACTCTATGAACACAACTACCAAACACTCTTCACACAAATCAAATCAGATCTAAATAATTGGAAAGATATCAATTGCTCATGGATAGGCAGAGCAAATATAGTAAAACTGACAATACTGCCTAAATTAATTTACTTATTCAGTTCCATACCAATCAGGCTACCTAAAAATTATTTTATACAGCTAGAAAAAATAATAACAAAATTCATCTGGAAAAACAAAAAATCAAGAATATCCAGGGAAATAATGAAAAAAAATTCACAGGAAGGTGGGTTAGCGGTACCAAACCTGGAGCTTTACTATAAAGCGGCAGTCATCAAAACTATCTGGTACTGGCTAAAAAATAGAGTGGTAGATCAATGGAATAGGCTAGGCTCAGGAAATGCAGTAGTAAATGACACTAGTAATGTAGTGTTTGATAAACCCAAAGACTCCAGCTTCTGGGATAGGAACTCAGTATTTGACAAAAACTGCTGGGAAAACTGGAAGATAGTATGGCAGAAATTAGGATTAGACCAACATCTTACACCTTATACTAAAATAAGGTCAAAATGGATACATGATTTAGACATAAGAGGTGATACCATAGGTAAATTAGGAGAGAAAGGAATAGTGTACCTATCAGATCTTTGGAAAGGAGAACAGTTTTTGACCAAACATGAGATAGAGTATATTATAAAATGCAAAGTGGATGATTTTGATTATATTAAATTAAAAAATTTTTGTACAAACAGAAGCAATGCATCCAAAATTGGAAGGGAGGCAGAAAGCTGGGAAACAATTTTTGAGGCCAGTGCTTCTGATAAAGGGCTCATCTCTAAAATATATAGGGAATTAAATCAAATTTATAAGAATCCAAGTCATTCCCCAATTGAGAAATGGTCAAAGGATATGAACAGGCAGTTTTCTGATGAAGAAACCAAAGCTATCTATTCCCATATGAAAAAATGCTCTAAATCTCTAATGATTAGAGAGATGCAAATTAAAACAACTCTGAGGTACCACCTGACACCTATCAGATTGGCTAAAATGACAAAAAAGGAAGATAATAAATGTTGGAGAGGCTGTGGGAAAATTGGAACACTAATGCATTGTTGGTGGAGCTGTGAGCTGATCCAACCATTCTGGAGAGCAATTTGGAATTATGCCCAAAGGGCAATAAAGCTGTGCATACCCTTTGACCCAGCAATCCCACTTTTAGGTCTTTTGCCCAAAGAAATCATGGAAGGGGGAAAGGGACCCACATGTCCAAAAATATTTATAGCTGCTCTTTACGTGGTAGCAAGGAATTGGAAGTTGAGGGGGTGCCCATCAATTGGGGAATGGCTGGACAAGTTGTGGTATATTAATACAATGGAATACTATTGTGCTGTAAGAAATGATGAGCAGGAAGAGTTCAGAGAAACCTGGAGGGTCTTACGTGAGCTGATGATGAGTGAGATGAGCAGAACCAGAAGAACATTGTACACAGTATCATCAACATTGAGTGTTGACCTACTGTGATGGACTATATTCTTCTCACCAATGCAATGGTACAGAAGAGTTCCAGGGAACTCATGATAGAAGAGGATCTCCAAATCCAAAAAAAAAAAAAAGAAAGAAAGAACTGTGGAGTATAGATGCTGATTGAACCATATTATTTCTTTTGTTTTGGGTGCTGTTGTTTTTTTTTTCTATTTTGAGGTTTTGCATCACTGCTCTGATTCTTTCTCTTGTAACAGGATTAATGCAGAAATAGGATTAATGTTATTATGTGTATATATATGTGTGTGTATATATATATATGTATATGTATAGAGATATATAGATATAACCTATATCAGATTGCCTGCTGTCTAGAGGAGGGGGGAGGGAGGGGAGGGAGGGAGAAAAATCTGAAATTGTAAAGCATGTATAAACAAAAGTTGAGAACTATCTTTACATGTAACGGAAAAAATAAAATATCTCATAAAAAAAAAAGATACTATCAACTTTTTGGTTCAGTCAGAGCAACTCATCAGCATAACATAGATTACCATCATCAGTGAATCTTCTAATTCTATCCTGTGTGCATTCTATAAAGGCTGGTGTTTGAAATCACTCACTGACTTCAGAGTTATAAGCAGCTATGAAAACTGTATACTCACTTTCTACACTTATAATTTTCCCTGAATCCTTAAGCTACATGGCAAAAAGAAGCACGGTTCATGGCCACTGCTGCATCTCATATTCACTGAGAGGAATCTGTGAAGCCATGGGCTGGAATATAGACATTGAACACTATTCAGGTTTATTGGGCTAAAATAAGAAAATGGTAGAAGAAAGAGGATAGTGGAACCCATAAGGTAGACTTCATCTACTTCACAGTTTTGTATGTGTCTGGGTTGAGTGGGAATTTCTATTAATTAATTAACAAACAGTTATTAATTTCCTACTATGCTAAACACATTTATGAAAAGTTTTGCATTGTGGTGGAGGATCATTCTATATCATGTACTGCTTGGATTAAGTGAACTCTAAGTTTATTTCCAACTTGAATATTCTTCTATTCTAGCAGAATATAAGTTTCTTGAAGGCAAGGAACAATATTCTATTTTATTTACTTTTTAAAAATTTTTACCTAGCAGAGTGTTTGACATATAGTAGCTCTTTGACAAATGTGTTTTTAATAAATGTCTTTGCATCAAATTAAATTAAAACACTGTTATTGTTATTATTCATAATATTCCATGTAGGTTGATTTTCAAGTATCAGTCTGCCCAAGGACACAAAGGAAATTGGCATCACTCGTAAAACTAAAACCTGTCTCTTGTATACTTATCCTCTCTTGAGATCACTGTGTTATGAAATTTTGATTTGTGCTACATATGTAAATTTCTATTTGCATTATTTTATCTCTCACTAAACCATCAAAAGTAGATTTAAGTAAATATAATAATAATAATAAGGCTTAATATTATTATTATTATTATTATTATTATTATTTATGTATCCCTTTAAGGTTTGTAAAACAATTGGCATATATTACATATGATAGCTTATTTAAAGATACAAATATTTATGTGCCAAGGACTAAATTTAGCTTATTTTTAAAGAAAGGACTAAAACATGATTGCTTGAAAATCTTATTTGAATCCCTCATTCATGTCATACTTCAATAAAATTCAATGACAAGTAAAAGAAGCATGCTGAAAAAAGTATATTTTATCATTTAATTTAAACATGAACTTTACAGCTTTTATTGATTGTTGGGTGATTACTATATACATTTTAATGAACTAATTTTTTTTCTCTAAAATCATGTTTAGAAGTGTACTCTTATGTCAAAAGTGAATGATGGAGTTACCTGGCTAAAATGAAAGCCAAGGAATAATCACCAAAAACATTGAAAATCTTCAAAAGAGGAGTAATATTGAACAAGAGTCTCCCTTTCTCTAAAATGTTAAGATTTTGTCTGATATGAGAATTCTCTTCTATTTGGGAACTTAAAAAGTGTACTCACATTGCATCATTTTCCAATGTATAATATTTTCCAAAATATTTTCACAGAATATCCCATGAGTATAATATCTATGTATGGAAATTATGGTGCCTGTATAATCCTAATGGTTTCTACTATGGAAATCAGGAGGTAGCTTAAGGTTCTGAGTATTCTGAGCCTCACTTGTTAGATTTTTTTCAGTCATATTTAACTCTTCATGATTCCATTTGGTGTATTCTTAGAAAAGATACTGAAGTAGTTTAACATGTTCTTCTCTTGTCCATTTTGTAGATGAGGAAACTGAAGCAAACAAACTTGAGTGACTTTCCCAGGGTCACACAAGTAATAAGTGTCTAAGGCCAGACTGAACTCAGGAAGATAGTCTTCCTGACCTCATGTCTGGGACTCTATCCACTGTGCCTCTACTGTAAGAATAATGGATTTGTTTTTAAAGAATAATTACTTTTCAAAATTAATAAGATTTTGTTTCCCTCTCATCTTTTCTCATATAAAGAAAAAGAAAGGAAAATATGCAAAGTTAAGCAAAATTAATTCCCACATTGTCCATGTCCAGAATATGTATCTCATTCTGCATATTCAGTTCAGCATTTTCCTGACAGGTGACAGGTAGAATCATTCATCATTAATTCCTCTGGAATTTTTGTTGATGATTCTGTTGAATAAAGATCTTAAGTCTTTCAAGGTTGCTCCTTTTTAAGAGGGAGAATAACTGTTTTCTTTAAAAATTCCCCTTTAAGTTGCAGAGCCCTAAGGCAGTTAAGATCACAGGAAGGACTGTAATGCTAGCACACCCCAATATCTACCAGCTTAACCAAAAAGAATCTTTGCAGCTTTTGTGAAGTAGCTGCCTATGAATTGTGGCTTATCCTAAAAAAAGCAAGTAAGCATAGAGTGACAAAAGAATTTTTCTAAAATAGCCTATTTTAAATTTTATGGAACATATTCTATTCTGTGTAAAAGATGCAGTGCCTTTTAAGATAATATTTTTCTAAAAACGTTCTACAACTCAAAGATACTATAACAAGTTATTATTATTTGTAACAGACCATTAGAAAAAGAACTACATATTGCAAACAAATCCATTATTTTTCTTTGCTCTAAAGTGAAACAACTGACAGGAGGAAGTTCACCTCAAAGAATAATTGGGTGGGGCAGCTGGGTGGCAAAGGGGATAAAGCCCTGGATTCAGAACGACCTGAGTTCAAATCCAGCCTCAGACACTTGACACTTAACTAGCTGTGTGACCCTGGGCAAGTCACTTAACCCTCATTGCTCCACCAAAAAAAATAATAATTGGAAAAACTCCCCTTTTGATTGGAGAAAAATCATCACTATGGGTTGCATTATCTTACTGACAATGCATTATGAGTTGTCATTTTTTTTTATTCTCCTCTGACACACATAGAAAGGAAGCAAGAACTATGAACTGAAACAGAAACCAGAAAAATGCAATCTAAGGGCATCTTTACAATTAATTTAACAAGCAGAGGACAGGTGAAAAGACCACTGATAATTGAGACAGAGAAAGAATGGCTAGTCACTGAGAAACAAGTAATCTTGGAAATGATTTTGTATTAAGAAAGCTTGAAGTTTGAAGAAAACTGTTTTTTTTTCTCCATTAAGAAGTGGCTAAGTGGCTTAATAGAGTCCTGGACTGGGAGTTAGAAAACCTCAAATTCAAATATAGTCAGATACTAGCATTGCGACCCTGGGAAAGTCCCTTAATTTCCTTGTCTCATTTTACTCATCTGTATAATGGATATCATAATAGAACCTACCTCCCAGGCTTGTTGTGAGGATCAAGTGAGAATATATTTATTTACTTTGCAAACTTTAATGTATGATTGAAATGCTAGCAATGACAATGATGATGGTGCAGGGTTTTGGGGGACCCTGAAATATAAGAAGTGGTAGTAGCTTAAATCTGAAGGAGGCACCAGAAAATTAAGACTTCAGCTAGGATTTTTTAAAAATGGGATTACAAACTCCACATATTCAGTGTCTTTGGCTCTCTGTAGTAAGTTCATCCTTGGAAAAAGTGTTCTCTTTTCCTACAGGTTCCCTAACTCTTAATTAAACTTGTATTAAAGAAGAGGGAAGGGAATAAGCATTCATTAAATTCCTCATTTGTGCTAGGCACTGTATTAAATGACATAGAAATATTATCTAATTTTATCCCCACAACAATATCTGGGAGATAAACGCTTTTATTAGCATATGTCTTTCCTTGAGGAAATTGAGACAGAGATTAATGACTTGCCAAGAATCACCCAGCTAGAAGGTATTTGAGGAAGGATTTGAACTCAGGCCTTCCTGGCTTAAAATCCAATGTTCTGTCTATTGAGTGACCCTGGCTGCCTAATATGCATAAGTACATGTTTAATTTTGCCTACTTGTCTCAATTCCATGACTGAATAGAGCTTTGGAACAATAGACTTGCATTTGATAAGTTAAGAGAAACTTAGAATAAGACTTCTAGATTCTCTAAAATAATAACCCTTTGACTTTCCTCATGTAGGTGTGTGTGTGTGTGTTTGTATGTGTGTATACATACATATATATCATATATATATATTCAGTAGTTTTCTGCAGATATTATAGTGATGAAATTTCAAGTAAGGTGATGGAGGATAATAAGGGCTGGAAGCTATATGCTTCCATGTGAAAATCACACGCAGAATTTTAGAGTTGAAAGAGATCACAGTGGACATCTAATACAATTTATACTCCAAGAATAACCCCTTCCACAATTCAATGACAAGTGGTAATGCAGACTTTAGGAGCCGCTAGGTAGAACAGTGGATAGAGTGCTTATTGGACCTAAAGTCAAAAAGACTCATCTTCCTGAGTACAAATCAGGTCTCAGACACTTAGTAGTAGGCTTCCACCAGTCGCAGATGACCATGGATCAGTGCCTTGAAGATCCACAGACCACAGTGTGGCTGTGCAGTCCAACATGGGAGGCGCAGCTCCTGCCACAACAAGGACATTGGAAAACTGTGCTCTCTGCTGCCAGTCGGTTCCTGCATCTCATTCGTTTTTCTTCCTCCTAAGCTTGAAGGCCCATCTCAGACACTTTCTAGCTGTGTAACCTTGGGCAAGTTACTTAACCCTGTTTTCCTCAGTTTCCTCATCTGAAAAATGAGCTGAAGAAGAAAATGCAAACCACCCCAGTATCTTTGCCAATAAAACCCCAAATGGGATCATAAGGAATCAGATATGACTGAAGAATAACAATAGAGTTTTTATTTAAATATCTCCAGGGAGGGGAAATCCACATATTCCCTAATCAACCCATTTCACTGTTGTATAACTCAAATTTTGGATTTTTTCCCTTATAATAAAGATCAATTGAAATTTTCACTTAATTATTCTTCTATTATACATCTTTTCAAGTCCTGAGCATATTTGCCTTCTCTGTATTCTCAGTTATGACTATTCCAATCATCCCCATAGCAAGCTTATCCCTTCTTTATTTTCTCCTTTTTCAACATTGTAGAGGAAAAAGAAAACGTGCTTAATTCATCTTGTCAACCCCAACTCATTTTGAGCTTTTGCATTCTTACTCTATCCTTTTAGAATTGTGCCACATGTGTATCTATCCTGTTACCTGCTCATGATTCCACTTCTCTCTCTCTCTCTCTCTCTCTCTCTCTCTCTCTCTCTCTCTCTCTCTCTCTCTCTCTGTGTGTGTGTTTAAACTTATTTTGCTTCCTGAGTTCTCAGTATCTCCTTATCAGCCTCTTCCAAAAACTACCAATTTTCGTCTATATCAGAATTGTTTCCCACTGCAGGAATTTTTACCCTTAATTAGAAATTCCACTCAATGAAGAAAAGTTTAGTTTTTACACTCTGTATTACATCCATTGACCTGTTACTAAGGGGAAAATATGAAAAATACAATCGTGAATGATGTCATAAGTAGAAAATTGCAGAAGATAGTTTGCCATTAGTAAATGTGTTACTTGATGACATCCTTATAATAAGTGTTGATACGGTTAAACAAGCTAAAGTAATATGTATATGACTTAAAAGTACAGATTTCATATGAATAAAAAGGAAAAGGTGAGAGATGCTTTCCTTGATCATAGTCAAGTTCCCTAGACAAAACAAACTATGTGTTGTTTTGTCTCAGAGAATCAGGGAGTGTGCAATGATTTCGATTAGTTTTGAACTTCATCTTTATGAAAAAAATGTTACAGTTAGATAGGAACAACTATCTTCTACTTCTATACATTTACCATAAATGGAAAGCCAATAGTGCTAAGGTTTAAGAGGCTGAGAAAGTGACTCTCATAGAGATGCATAGTTGTAAAGTTAATTTATTTTTTTTAAAGAATATAGACATCATCATTTGTCAACCAGCCACTGTTGAAGAGTAGGATCTGTATACATAGCCTAATTACAGTATCAAGTGTCTAGAGCTAGAAGAAATATTCAAAGCTACCTACTCCAAACATACTGAATTACAGGTAGGAAACCAAGGCCAAGAAAAGCTAAGTGATGACTAAGGCAGAGAAGCTGGGATTAGAGCTAAAGCCTGATATTTCAAAGGTCAGTGCTCTTTTCATTATATCACTGATTTCAATTAGGTTAGATCCCAAATTACTAATGAACCCCACCAATGAAAAACCTAGAAAATGCATGGGCAGCAGTTGTTATTGATACCCATTTTGATGAAAAATTCATTTTTCTTTGGCACAGATTGACTACTATAAAGCAAAAGGGTAAAGGGAAAATGACTTTTTGACATCTAAAGAACAGTAATGCACAAGGGAAGAAAAAAGTCTGAAAGGAAGAGGTATGTGACATCTCTGGGAATGGGGTGAAGGAACTTAATTGATTAATCTAGACCCTGAAAAATGTTAGTTTAATTAGGAAAACATAAACTCAAGTATAACTATACATTAATAATGAGTTGACCTCAAAATAAATATAACTTCTATCTTCCATTCTACCTCACTAAAAGAAACATTCATCTGAAAGCTTTCATAAATCAAAAAAATATGAGAACCCATTGTATGCCAATGGATTCCTTTAGGTTACTTCTTCTTCTTCTTTTTTTTTTTTGCAGGGCAATGGGGGTTAAGTGACTTGCCCAGGGTCACACAGCTAGTAAGTGTCAAGTGTCTGAGGCCAGATTTGAACTCAGGTACTCCTGAATCCAGGGCCGGTGCTTTATCCACTGTGCCACCTAGCCTCCCCCTAGGTTACTTCTTATAAGGGATAATCTGGAAAAGCACATGAAATAGAAATATAATCATATTAATACTTTGCCACTCAAAATAGAATTGTCACAAATGTATGATTGCTGTTATGTTAATTTCTAATGAAAATATAAAAAGATGGTACTTTAAAATGATATTGGGGGGGAGCCAAGATGGCTGAGGAAAGGCTGTGACTCTCAGAGTTCCCAACAGATCTCTCCACATACCACCAAAAAATGCCATAAGACAACTCCTGAAGCAGTAGAACCTACAAAAGAACAGAGTGAGATCATTTTCCCGTCAAAGACAGTTTAGAAATTCAGCAGGAGGGATCTGTTATACCAGGGTGAGAGAGGAGCTCAACATGTAACACAGATCCAGCCCCAGGCAGGCCATGCTTCCAGAACCCCTGAATCTTAAGCAACAGCAGCTTCTTCTGAATCTTGGCTCACAGAATGGTTAGGGGGTTCAGCAGTTGCCTGGGGAGAAATAGTGGGGGTCTCTGCAGGAGCACAAGCAAAACATGTTGCCCAGGAAGCAGACTTGAGTGGCAGAGTCCCAGTGGGGGAGGGGAACAGGCACACCTAGCTTGTGAACCACAGAGAATCATATTTCAATCAGACTTCTTACAGGTTAAAGAGCAAGCAGGTCCATAGTTACTTACAGACTAGGTGGTCTAGAATGAGCTCCTACTGATATCGTACCACCCAGAAGCCCCTGTAGCTTTCAACAGTGCATCCTGGAAACAGTGCTCCACATTAAGGAGTTAAAATCCAAGAAATAGGCTAGGATAATGAGCAGGCAGAAAAAACAAAGGACTATCAAAGGTTTATTTGGTGACAAGGTAGATCAAAATACACCCTCAGAAGAACATAATTACAAAGTCAAAGCTCCTACATCCAAAACTTCCAAGGAAAATATGAACTGGTCTCAGGCCATGGAGGCCCTCAAAAAGGACTTTGAAGACAAAGTAAGAGAGGTAGAGGCAAAAATGGAAAGAGAAATGAGACTGTTGCAGGAGAGTCATGAAAAACAAGTCACCTGCTTGAAAATCTAAATTTGTCAAACGGAAAAGGAGGTATAAAAGCTCTCTGAAGAAAATCATTGCTTAAGAATTAAGATAGAGCAAATAGAATCTAAGGACTTTATGATAAATCAAGGCCCAATAAAGCAAATCCAAATGAATTTAAAAAAAGGAACAGAGGGCAATATTAAATATCTCCTTGGAAAAACACCTGACCTGGAAAATAGATCCAGGAGAGAAAATTTGAAAATCACATAACTACCTGAAAACCATGGAGAAAAAAAGCACTTAGACAACATCTTCCAAGAAATTATAATGGAAAATTATCCCAATATTCTAGAAGCAGAAGGTAAAATAGAAATTGAAGAATCCATTGATCATCTCCTGAAAGAGATCCCAAAATGAAGACTTCCAGAATATTATAGCCAAATTCCAGAGATCCCAAGTCAAGGAGAAAATATTGCAAGCAGCTAAAAATAAACAATAGAAGTACTGTGGAGCTATAGTCAGGATACCCCAAGATGTAGTAGCTTCTACATTAAAGGATAAGAGGGCATGGAATATGGTATTCCAGTAGGCAAAGGAACTGGGATTACAACCAAGAATCACCTACCAATTAAAACTGTGTATAACCTTTCAGGGAAAAAAAGTAGGACTTCAATGAAAACTAGGACTTTCAGGTATTTGTGATGAAAAGACCTGAACAGATTAGAAAATATGACTTTCAAAAACAAGACCCTAGAGAAGAATAAAAATAAAAAAAGGAAAAAGAAATCATGATTGATGTTAAAAGGTTAAACTTTACGTTTTTATGGGGGAAGATGATACTTCTAACTCATAAGAACTTTCTCAGTATTAGGGCAGCTGAAAGGAATATACTTAGACAGAAGGAATAGTTGTGAATGGCATATGAAGGGATGATATCTATAAAGCTTTTATTTTTTATCCTTTTTTGTGGGGCAGGCAGGGTGGGATGACTTTTGTCTGGGGGCAGATTTGGGATCAGGGTCTTCTGGATTCAGGGCTGGCACTTTGTCCACTGTGTCACTTAGCTGCCCCATAATGACATCTTTTTTTTTTAATTTTTGTGAGGTAATTGGGGTTAAATGACTTGCCTAGGGTCACACCGCTAGTAAGTGTTAAGCTTCTGAGCCTGGATTTGAACTCAGGTCCTCCTGACTCCAAGGCCGGTGCTCTATCCACTGTGCCACCTAGCTGCCCCTATAATGACATCTTTAAAATAAATTTAAGGGCTAAGAGGAATGCACTGGAATAAAGGGAAAGGGGGAGGAGGAATGGGCTAAACTAACTCACATAAAACAAACAAGAAAAAGCTTATGGAGTGGAGGGAAAGATGGGGAAGGAGTGGGGGAGTGTGTGAGCCTTACTCTCATCAGAATTGCCTCAAAGAGGGAATAAACACTGAAGTGGGTATAGTAATATATCTTGCCCTGTGGGAAAGTGGGAGGGTGAGGGGATAACTGGGGAGAAGTCAAGGAAGGGAAGACAGATTGAGGGATGGGGCAGTAAAAAGCAAAACACTTTTGAGGAGGGATAGGGTGACAGAAGATAGAAAATAGAGTAAATATCAAGGGGATGGAATAGGATAGAGAGCAGTACAGTTAGCAATAGTAACTATGAAAGAAATTATGAGCAGTATGCTATGTGAAGGACTTATAAAAATGCAAACCATCTACAGAGAAAGAATTGATGGTATCAGAATATAGATTGAAACATAAATTTTTTTGTTAGTTCCTCTTTCTAAAGGTATTTTGTCTGTTTTCTTTAACAACCTGACTAATGTGGAGATGTTTTGCATGCCTACACATGTACAACTTATGTTGAATTGCTTGATTTCTTGGGGTGGGGAGGGAAGAAGAAGAAAATGTGGAATGTAAATTGTTTAAAATCAATATGAAAAAATTTATTTTTTTACATGTAACTTGGAGAAATTCTAAATAAATAAACACACAAACAAACAAATAAATAAATGAATAGAGAGATAAATATATAGATGGATAAATGAATGAGTATATAATTAAATAAATAAATGAATGAATAAACAAACAGAAATGAATGAATGAATGCATGAATGAAATCATATTACTAATCACAAACCCTCTATGCAAGAGTTTTAAGTTTATGGCTCAATTCTCTGAGTGCTGACTGCCAAAGTCCCTGTCTCTTAGCTACATTGAAGACCTCTTCCTCACAAATATTAGTTTTTAATAAGCACTCATTCTTATTTACCAGTGCTTTATCATGTTTGTGTGTGTTTTGTGGAGGGGGGCGGGGGGGGCTCAAATGCTTTATAAGTGTTTGTATCAGTTGTATACTAGTTTGTGCTGGACACATCTCCCACCAGCTCATGAGACCACTGTTAAATTTCCAGTGTAAGTAAAGCTTGGAATTCAGAAAATGCTATAAATCTGAGCTTGATTTATTATCCTTTTGATTGTCTAGACTTAAGAAAGTGATGAAGAAAATGTTAATGATGCAGATTAAACTTAAAAGTGGGTCAGATGAACAAGTTCTTAAACATTTATCAGCACAATTCTGGCCATTTCTAGTAAACAGATTATAAAATAATAGAAAAAGAGATAATAAGTTTAAAACTTTTTTTTTAAAGTAGGGCTTTTGCTAGAAGTGTAGAAGATACAATTCACATACTGTCTCTTTATGCATATATGGATAGATATATAGATAGATGTATATATAATATATATATATGTGTGTGTGTGTGTGTGTGTGTGTGTGTGTGTGTGTGGAGAGAGAGAGAGAGAGAGAGAGAGAGAGAGAGAGAGAGAGAGAGAGAGAGAGAGAGAGAAAGCTACAGTATTTTTTCCATATTTTTCTACTATAGTTCAATATTCTTTTTTATTTACCTTATTAACTGACCTCTGGCCATTTTATAAACTGATCAACAATTGATTGAATCAGAAAGTGGGATCAATACAAGT
The DNA here is from genome assembly GCF_019393635.1 of Dromiciops gliroides. Lineage (NCBI taxonomy): Eukaryota > Metazoa > Chordata > Mammalia > Microbiotheria > Microbiotheriidae > Dromiciops > Dromiciops gliroides. Next base: position 318,106,065 of record NC_057864.1, read on the forward strand.
AAGTCATGAAGATAGATGCGCACCAGCCCCATTTTGGTATTCTATCAAGTGTTTTTTGTCACTCAAGTACATGTTCTATATTTGCTTTTCTGTATCTTTACTTAAAGAAAAATCCCATTTGTACACATCAAGTCAATCTGAATTCTTTGCTTCCTAAAATCCCTAAACACTGCACAGCTCAGGCTGTTTAATGTTGTGGTTACATGTATATTTTAAGAATGTGACCATTCCAGATTTCAAATAATTCCATTCAAAATAGAACATCAATATCATGTGACTCAATACATTCCTTTAAATGATTTATTTCCTCTTGAGCCAAATCATAAAATTTAAAAGTTGGAAGGGACTTCAGCATTAAGGACATTCTCTTCAGAATCATACTTATTTGCTTATCAATAACTGCCTCATTCTATTTTTCTTATTAAGATAGGAACTGCTTACATTTTATTCTTCTAAGAGGTATTTTATTATAAGTCTCATCCACCATTGCTCATTGGTCCTCTTCACTTTAGCTATGACTACTTCTTTCTTTTCTCCATCTCTTTTGCAGACTGAATTTCATTCTTAAATCCAATGATGAATATGTGGTAGCTTGAATACCGTAATTATAATATTCACCTGACTTATTTTTTGTCCTTTCATCATCATGACTTCCACATCCTTCATTAAACATCTTAGCCCATCATTGTACCATGTATTGTTTTATATATATATATATATATATATATATATATATATATATATATATATGTTACCTGATCTCAATCAGCCCTTTAAAGACAGGTAGAATTCAGCATTGTTTTGATGGTCTTTTGCTAGTAGTGTTTATGGTCCCAATTCCTAGAGGTCCCAAGTTAATATGTTAAACATAACTCATAAGTAATTTCATGGAGCTTTTTCTTGCCCTACTCTTTGAACTGATAGTTCAGAGGCACACAACTAAGCAGCTAATTACTGCCAACTAAATTGGCATTACAATGGACTCTAGTATTGGCCAATCTGAAAAAAATGATTCATGGATTATGGACATTTTCTTGGTCCAATAGCACTTTTCTGGGCTCTTGAAATGCTGAAACTATGATAACTACTTCTTAGTATAACCTCTACTGTTGCTTTGGATTCTTGACTTGTCCTTGCTCTTAGTTCTGCTCCCTTCATGATTTCTGTTTCCAAATTATGGTAATTTTAGTCCAGTGGCTTAGTATAAACTAATATGGTCTCTTTTGTTCATTAATTCCTGTATTATTTCCCAGGAATTTATATGAATATCCCTTGAAAAGATACTTCCATGTAGCCAAAATATTAACTTTTTTAAAGAAACAAGAAATTACATATGGAACGTATCCAGAGCTCATACTCCTCAATGAGGCAAAAATGAAGGGGAAAGACATTCTCTCCTCTGTAGAACATGCATGATCTGTCACAAGGAGGGAGAGATAGGCACAATATTTGCAAAATGCTTGGGGTCATCAGAATAGAAGCTCACAAGGAGATAATGAAATATTAATTTGATCCATGTAATAAATTGCTCAAAGCAATAAAGAATATAAAGAAATGGATCAGGGAATTAGAAATGAAACATGCAATCTTTCACCTGTAGGCTACTACTTTCAATTTAGAAAGATTTTACTAAAATAAAAAGCAGATAATATTTGACTATTATATTGGAAATACTATTCAAGGAAACTGTTCTCCATTGCCCCCCTCCATGGAGACATTCATTTTGAAATTTATTGAATTTAATTTTAAAATGAAAAGTTATTGTCAATGTTTTCCCCATCTACAGTCAGCTAAAAATATGAGCTACATATTTATGCTTAGTGGAAGAGCAGTTGTGCATTTGGAAAAACTCTCAACACATTTTCAAGTATTTTCCTTTTATGCAACAATGGTGGGGGGGAGATAGCTAAATCTTGTGCAGAATAACATAGTTGATAAAGTCTGGGGCTTGGATTCATGAAGAAATTGATTCACATCTTGTCTCTGACACTAACTTGATAACCCTGGACAGAGTAATTTAACCTCTATATAAGTTAGGCAACTTTAGGATTTATTGAGTTTTAAAATAGCATTCCCTAAAATGAGAAATTCTTGTATGCTTTCCATAGTATATTAATTACTTTGAAATTGAGTGTGCAAATATAACTTACTCCTTCATGAAGACTGGAGCAGGGGATATAGTATGAAGGAAAGCAAAATCTTTTTTTGCAGTATGTTTGTAATTTTTCCACATGTTGTGACTATTCTCATTGATCATACCTACATCAAAAGCGAGGAAGGAGTTTGAGTCAATCACACATATAATCAGATAATTAAAGGAAGTCTACATTTTTGTTGGGGTGTCTTAATCATTAATTTTCTTTTTTTTAAATTTATGTTTGAACTGTAAACTATCCTATCATTTGCAATATGTTCTAAAATTTATATAAATATGCCATTAAGATATGTACATTATATGCATTCATTTAGCATTTCTACCACATATCAAATGTACATGAAAGGCAGTGGGAAATAGTAGAGTCAGTGCTAGCCTAGGAGCCAGTATGACTTGGATTATCTGATTCTTTTCACCTTCTGACACTGGACAAGTCATATAAACTCTATGTACTTCAGGCAACTCTCTAGAACAGCAGCAGCAAGAACAAGAAACAACTAATAGCTCACATTTAGAGAATACTTCAATGTCTACAAAGCACTTTGCAAATAGTATCCCATTTGATCCTAACAACAACCATGAAATGGAAGGAAGTGTTATTATTATCTCTACTTTACAAATGAAAAAAAAAAAAACTGAGGAAGACAGGTTGTGATTTACGTTATGTTACATAGCTAGTAAGTGTATGAGGCAGGATTGAAATCAGGTCTTCCTGAGTCCAGATCCAAAGTTCTAGGCACTGTGCCACCTAGCTGATATTTTGTTGTTATTCTAACTGTTAATTTTTATCTACCAAGTCAAAGGTGAGTTGTAAGAAGTAGTTAGAGGGACTTTTCAAATATGAGAATTATGGCACTGACAAAAAAACTTTAAAGTTTATACTTATCTTAATATATTTGGTGCTGTGAGATACAGAATTGCTATTATAAAGGTAAATCTATATTCATAAACAAATGTGATTTTTAGTAGTTGGATTTTATTAGAGAAATTATATTAGAAGTTATATTTACTCTAATAGATCATTACAGAAACTTTTTAATGCATTGTATGTACTTTGTCAGGTATCTAACATCTATCCAACCATCTATTAATCTACAATGTATTTATCTATTCTTGTTCATTGAACTTGCCTATGTACATCTATTATCTCCTTATCTAAATTTAAAGTTTATTGAGGGCATGAAGCATGTATCTTTTTTTCTTCCTAACAGTTAGCCCAATATAGTCCCTTTAGTTGTTAGTAGTTACTCCCTTCTCAAATTGCACTCTATTTATTTACCGGTTTAACTTTTGTTTGTCCTACTAGTACAATATAAGCTCCTTAATTCAGGCAACCCTTCTTTTTTTCATTCTATCACTTCATGCTTTGTCTAGCTTGAAGCCTTTTGCAGAATAGGCAAATATATATGTGTATGTGTATGTGCATGTACATCTCCATATATATATGTAAGTGAATGTGTATATGCATATACATGTGAGAATATATAGTGCGTGTATGTGTGTGCATAGACATGTGTATGTAATTGAATTTATCCAGTTATGCATATATATGTGTATGTATAATATGCATGCATCTACAGGCATCAATATAGCATGTTCATATATACATATGTGTAAAATTGTATATGAACACACATTTGCTGTGCATGTTTGTAAAAAAAAACCTACCTGGATTTGAGAGAGAAAAAGACATTCAGAGATGAAGATAATGTAAACAAATCCAGTAAACATAACAAATTACTTTAAGTATTCAGTCAGAAAGGATTTATTAAGCACTTTTGTGGTTAATAAATAATAACTTAAGCATTGAGTTAATCAGTGTGGACATAAAAGAAGTTTTAAACATGACCCTTTCCCTCAAAGAACTCATTCTAATGTGGTAGACTACATGCAGATTATAATGCACATTCCAAATACAAAGAGAGTATTTGAAATGCAGCATCTATTGTTTTGCTCTCTTTTTTTTATTCATTTGGGTTTTCTTTATTATGTCTTAGTTTCTCATAAAGTCAATAGCTTCCATTTCTTTAATATTAATCCATAGGCAATTATTTTTTTCAGAGAGCTTTTTCATTTGGCTTTTCAAGCTGTTGAATTTTTTCATGACTTTCCTGCATCGCCCTCATTTCTCTTTCCATTTTTTCCTCTACCTTTCTACCTTTATCATCAAATTCCTTTCTGAGCACTTCTATGGTCTGAGACCAATTCATCTTTTTGAGGGGAGCTTAGGATATAGGAGCCCTGACGTTGCTATCAACTTCTAAGGGTGCACCTCAATCTTCCTTATCACAAAATAAATTTTCTATGATCTACACCTTACTCTGTCTGCTCATTTTGACCACCTATTTCTTGAGTTTTAATTCCTGCTTAAAGTACTGCTTCCAGGGTGCACTGTCCCAAGCTTTAGGAGGTCCAATGTGGTAAGTTCGAAGGAGGGGTAGGTTCTACACTCACCTGGGCTGTGCTCTGGTCTGTAAATAACTCCAAACCTCCTTGCTATTCAACCAGGCAACAAAATTTTGTTTGCTGTGGTTGATAGCTCTGGTGAGCCCATGCCCCTCCTCCACCTGGACTCCTGCTACTCAAGATTGCTTCCTGATTCTCAGCTGGAATAGAAAAAACAATTTCTACCTCAGCTCCAGCAGAGACCCCTGTAATCTCCCCCTGGCCAACTGCTCAACCATCACACCAGACCATGTACTTAGTTCCACAAGACGTTGGTGTTGTACCTGATTCAGAGGCTCCAGGGGTAAGTTTCTCTGACTTGGCATACCTGGAGCTGGATCTGTGTAGGAATGACTATGGATGTGGGCTCCACTCCCACACTGGCACAGTAGGCCCCTTCTGCTGATATTCTAAGCTGTCTTTGGCTGGACAATGATCTCAGTCCATCCTTTTGTAGGTTCTACTGCTGCATGAATTGTCTTATGGCATTATTTGGAGTTTTTTGGAGTGACTGTGTCAGGAGCTCCAAGAGGTTATTGCCTTTCCTCCACCATTCTTGCTCTGCTTCCTAGCTATTATTTTTGTGGCAATAATAAACCTGATGTGTGTTTTATAAGGAAATTATCCTTTAAAGTTTTATATAAATGTAGTTTTCTATTAGAAAAAGATGAGCAGGATGCTATCAGAAAAACCTAGAAAGACTTACATGAGCTGATGCAAAGTGAAATGTACTGTATATAAAATAATAGCAATATTGTAAAATGATCTGTTGCAAATTACTTAGTTATTTTCAGCAATGCAATGATCCAAGGTAACTCTGAAGGATTTATGAAAAATGCAATCCATCTCCAGAGAAAGAACTAATGGTACCTGAATACAAATGGAAGTATATTTTGTTGATGCTGTTAGTTCCTTTATCTAAAGATTTTTTGTCTGCTATGTTTTGTACAACTGAACATGTATAACTTATATTCAATTGCTTGAGTTCTTAAGGGTGATAGAAAGGGAGGATGAGAATTTGGAGCACAAAGTTTTAAAAATTGATGTTTCATGACTAATGCAGAAATATGCTTAATGTTATTATATATGCATACACACATACACACACACACACGCATATATATATATATATATAAAACCTATATCAGATTACCTGCTGTCTAGGGGAGGTGGGAGGGAGGGGAGGGAGGGAGAAAAATTTGAAATTGGAAATCTTATATAAACAAATGTTGAAAACTATCTCTACATGTAACTGGAAAATAATAAAATACTTTTATTTTTAAAAATCAATGTTACACTTTGTTTAACATGTAAGGTGTGGAAAATCCCAAATAAATACATAAGTACATAAATGGATGGATAAACAAATAAATGGATGAATGGATGAATAGACAAATAAACCATCAAATAAATAAATGGATAAATAGACAAATTAATAAATAAATGGATGAATGAATAAATAAACAAATAAATATTGGAGGAAAAAAGAAAAGAAAGATATTCAGAGTTATGTGGAGAATTATAACTAAAAATGCTTATAGCCTTTGGCCCAGAGATCCCATGGCTAGGAATGCATGCCAAAGAAATTATAATTCTCTCTGTCTCTCTCTCTGTCCCTCTGTCTATCTCTCCTTCTCTCCCTCCCCCCTCTGTATTATTTTTAAAGGGTCTCATATAGATTATTTTTATAGCACTACTTTTGCCATTATGAATAATTGCAAATAAATCAGATGTTCATTTATTGGAGAGTGTCTAAACAAATTGTGCTATCTTGACATAATGAAATGATATTTTCCTGTCAAAATGAAGATTATAATGAATAAAAAGAATCATGTGAAAACATTTAGGAAGTGATACAAAAGGAAGTAAAGAGAAACTTGAAGCTAACATATACAATAATGAAAACAATGAAAATGTAAAGAACAAAAACCAAACCTTTTAAGCTAAATATTTCAAAATTATGACAAAACTTAGAATAAAAATATAATTGATGTTTTTGTCATTACGTGGCTACCATAGGTATGCATCACTGCATGTAAAGACAATTTTTTTTCCAGTTCATGGTTCAATTTTATTCATGGGGGCAGCTAGGTGGTACAATGGACAAAGTATTGGCCCAGAAGTTGGGAGGAACTGTGTTCAAATCTCACCTAAGACACTTACTAGCTCTATGACCCTGAGCAAGTCATTTAACTCCAATTGCCTTCAATATCCGGGGTCATCTCCAGTCATCCTAATATACATCTTGTCATTGGATGCATATGGCTCTGGAGGACAGAATGAGGTTGGTAACTTTGCACAATACTGCTTCACTTAAATTCAATTCACTGCAACTCATAACATGACCCTGATGTCATGGTCCTGTTATCAAATGAAGGACAAACAACAGTTTCACTGAACTTTTTTCATCTTTCTTTTTAAATTCTTTATCAAAAGGTAAAGCTTCCTGGCAGCAAAGGAGAGAGGGATATAATGGGAAATGTAAGAAATAAAAAGCTACCAAAATATTTAAAGGAAAAGTAGTGAAGATATAGTGTCATATAGCATCTATACAACTGCCCTTGAAATCAGGAAGAAGGTTCAAACTTTTTTCCTGACATATCATGGCTATGTGCCTGGATGGCTTACTTCCCCTCTCAATGGTTTCATCTCTGTAAGAGTAGATAACAGCCCTCACTGGTATAAGACTAAAATTCTAAATCTTTTCTGTATGTGTTTGTCATAAATTTGGTAGTTGGTGAAACCCATGAGACCCTCCTTAGAATAATGCTTTAAAATTATCTCAGGAAATGATAAAGTTCAGTTGGCAGTTTAGTTAAAGATATTTTTTCCTTTGAAGTTTATAGAACCCTTGAAATTTGTTCACAGACTGGTGGACACCAGGTTAAAAAACCCTGGTATTCACTGGAAGTAACCTATGCCAATCAATTGGATGTCCTGTGTTCTTCAGCTCATCTGACAAAAAAAAAAAGACAAAACACATTCTGAGTGATTAGACACAGAATTCTATGCACCGAAAGGATATAATCACAGGAGTGATATTAACAAATATGTGAGCTCTGTATCCAGGGAATGTTCTGCTGTGTATGCTACTTGATGCTGCAAACTAATTATCTCTGCCTTTTGGATGGAAATCTCCTCTATGCATCCTTGACATTCAGATTGCCTTTTGTGTGCTTACGCATCAGCTTTGCCCGTTCAGTGGGCCTTCCACGACATGGTCTATTGATTGCTTATCCTTTTGAATCCTCTGTACTGGCTTAGAACATCAAACTTTATAGCTGAAAGGTATCTTGAACACAGTCTACTTCAATCTTCTCATTTTACAGATGAAAAAAAAATAGGAGTTGAAAGATGAAGTGACTTGTTCCGTTTTACATATCATGATCTATTGCTATGTCTAGAACCAAAACCTTTTCACTTTTACTAGAGTTCTTTTCACAATGCAACACTAATTGTGCTGTTACACCTTCTATTTTGTGGAATTTTTAGGAGGTAGCAGTTATACAACTTCCTCTACCTCCACCCCTACAATGGTTTTAATATTAGCTATTCCAAAGGTTTTTTTTTTAACTTAAGAAACATTTGTAATAATGTGAAATGTAATGTTTTTGAAAATGTGAAACATGGGAAATGATTTGAATATATATATATATATGCATGCAGAAGTTCCCGTCTCCCTCCCTCCCACACACACTCTGGGTTTTAGACTGATACATTTTGTGATGGTTTGACTTATACAGGGCATTCATACAGTGACTCGCAAAGATGCACATTCTACATATTTATCCCAGAAGAGGTCCAGAAAAGTAAAGAAATAACATTCTGAATATAAATTAACTGCAACATATACTCATACACAATTATTTTCCAGCATGTCCATTGTTTTTCTATATTTAAGTTGCTGAATGTGTACATAGCCTGAGAACAGTGAGCTTATTCTTCAAGAGACAATAAATGAAGCCCCTTTCAAAGGGAAAATAGCCATCTCTCCATTAACTTGTCCTCTGGTGTTGCACATATAACTCTTATTAGCTGACACTGAAAGCTAAGTTTTCTTTGCAAATTGCAATAAAATCCACAGGTTTCTTGCCACAAATTGAACATGCACATTGTGGAGTGTTTACTTTACTTTATTAAGTAAACCATTTCTTTGCAAATACAGCCCTAAATAGCTAATTAGATTTCCTAATAGCACTAGAAACCATCATGGGGATAATATACAAGAATTGTTCCATCAGCAAAATTAAAGGGGGAAACCACCTAATACTTTGTTTTATTTTGCAATATCAGCTTCAGTGATTTCATTTTCTTATGAATATCTGTGAGATATATCTATCTTACCATTGTTTTCTCTAGAGCTTACATTAATGGTTAGGAGAAAAAACTATAAAGTGGAGGCTAATTTGTGGCTATTGCTTTATATATTAATTGGTGAGATTTCCCTCATATTAGCGCAAATTCAGCCTTCCCAACTCATTTTCTGATTCTCAATTCTAACTTCTAAGACTTGATAGTTAAATGGCTCATACAGAAGAAGATGTTACTTAATTTGAGCAAAGATATTCCCATGAGAGGCACAGTGGCAGCATATATTATGAATATCTGGGCAAGGAGGGGACAGAAAGATGGGAATACTGTAAACATTATAAGATGAGAAGAGGAATTACAAGGTTTACCTAACGGATGTAATTGTGATACTACCATATGAAAGCAAAGGAAACTTCTTCATGTGCAAACTGTTTAACTTTCCACAAAAGCAGAAACATATTTTCCAGTTATGCTTGACAAGCTATATAAACCATGGTACACATCTCTGTTTTCTTTATTATCATCCCCTAGAATGGGTCTGTTTATATATGCAGACTGTATAATGAGAAGCAGGAAAAGAAGAGGGACAGGGAAGAAAAGAGAAAGCCAAGATAGATGACACTGCTTTTGAGCTCTTTGTAATTGCATATAGAAAGCATGTCCACAGAGAAGTGGATTAAGACAAAATGCTGCTCTGAAGATGTTGCTACACTTTTTTTTTCTATTCCCTTGAATGTTAACCTAAACAGTGGGGAAACTAAGAATGTTTTTGGCAGTGCTTGGCCCCACATGTAACAGAACAGTTACATACAGAGGCTGTCTCTCTCTAATACAGATGAATGCTAGTATTCAAGGACAGTATTAAATTCTATTTTCAGTTTTACTTGTAAATGGGCTTCTAAATTCTTTAAAATTAGTAAGGCTAATAGTTCCAACCCTCAATCATGAATCAAGAAATATGAGTTCCAATACAAACTATGACACCTATTTTCTGACCTTGAGACATCCTTTTAACCTCTCTATGTCTCAGTCTTCCTATATGTGAAAAAGAACAAAGGAGAAATAAATAAAGTACCTTTCCTATCACAGGAGCTAGTTGTGATTAATGTCATAGCATCCACAAGATACTTGAAAGTGTTGAGATGAAAGGGGTGATATAAGTGCAAATGACTGCATTATCAAAATACAACTCCCCACCTACCCTGTTTTCATAACCTCAGCTGGACCCTTACTTTCTTTTCTTTGCACCAGAAAGCATTCTCATTGGCTAATTCTACTGTTTTGGCCAAATACTTTAGCTTAATGATGAATCATCAAACATTTATGGTGGGGTACTATGTCTCACCTGCCTCCCACCTCTACCCTTTAAAGACTGCTTGGTTCAAAAGCAAAAAAAAAAAAAAAAAAGCAGCAATGTGGAAATCAGATCCAGGGTGGAATTGAGGTAACTGATTAGCACCTGAGATGACAGACTCTTGACTCTTCTCTTTATTGTCATCATTACTCTCTGAAAAACAAGAGATAGGGAGTTTTTCAAGGCAATTCGCCAGACATGAATTTGATACCACATAGGTTCAGGGTGCTGTGCTAGGCACAAAGAATTCAAGGCAAAAGAGGATTAACTTCCTATCTTCTAGAAGATTACTGAGACAATAAAAAATTCATGCAAATTATAATCAATTCAATTCAATAAATATTTATTTTGTCTTTTATGTGTCAGAAACTGTGCTAAATGCTGTGGATATAAGTAAAAAAAGAGCAATAGTCCATGCCCTCAAGAAGCTTACAATCTAATGGGGGAAGAAAGTACACAAAAGGAAGCTAGAAAGAAGGGGAGTGGAGTGAGTGTGGGGAAAACACTGGACATTTGTTATATAGAGTTCAGGAAAAGCAGAGTTGTGATAGAAAGTGGAATGAGCTAAAAATTTCAGGTGCAAGTATCTATAAAAGAAAGCTTTCAGTGGATTTCCTATACATATAGAAAACACGTTTATAGATGTTTGTGTGTACATGATACATATAAGTGTACATATATTTATTTATTCACATGTATGTTTGCAAATGTCTATTCATATGCACACATGCTTATGCATGTGTATTATACACATGTGTCTATAATATACACATGCTTATATGCATATATACATATGGGGTGTTCATGGATGATTAGCACTTCTTGTGGGAGAGCTTTCTGAGACCTTTTTAAGGCTGTTTATCCACCTTTGGTGTCAATCTGTCAAACAACTGTGGCTCTAAGAAGTTGTAGCACATACTGCAGCCATACCCTGCTAAAACTATTTTAGCAGATGGGCTAAACAAGTTTGAGGGTAAGCAACTTGCTTCAAAACCATCAGTGAGTTAGGGGGATGTCTACCACATTCGTGTGAAGACTTCCCCCAGCAGAATGGGCAGATGAAAACAATTTGTTCCAATGGCCATGAATATGGAAGACTCCAAGTTCATCCATTGCATCCCAGGCCACTGCCAATTATCTTGATTTCTGTCTGGCCTTTGGACTTGGATGATTCTGAAGACAGAGTGAGGCTGTTGCCTTTGTGTAACTGATTCATTTAAATCCAGTTCATGTGCAATGCAAGATATAACTCCATAATGTCATTGGTCCTCTTTGAAAATTAAGGATGAACAACAACTTATGTATGTATGTATACAATACACATATATGTATACAGTGCATATATTATAATATATTCCAATATATACACACATGCACATGCATGTTTATATTCTCATATTTATATTATATGCACGTGGTTCCTGCATTTCCTTATTAGTGCTAGAGGACAGAACTAGATATAATGTTTGAGAATTACAAGGAGGCATTATTAGGCTAAAGTAAGGAAAAATTCCCCAAGAACTAGAGGTGTTCAAAAATGTGATATGTTGTCTCACAATGTAGAGTATTTAATTGTACTCAAGTAGAGTCTTCATGATTTCTTTCCAGGAATGTGACAAGAGGGATTCCTCTTGGGTAATAGTTGGGCTAGATTGCTGCTTATGTCACTTATTATTCACAAATCTGTTGTAATCACAAATTATGAATTTGTTACCATCACAAACTTCTATATTAAGTAGCACAGGCCCTAAAATATTCCCATAAAAATCTCATTTCCAAGGGACCTAGAACCATCAATAATTTGTTCCCAAAATAATAAATCTATTAATTTGCAGTAAAAGAGATGGGTATGATCCTTTTATAGTGAGACCTTTGCTATAAGGTTGTGAGATATGGTTTCAAGAATTATTCACATATGGAAAAAAATTAAATGATGAAGTAACAGATATGTAACAAATGGAAATAACAGAAAGAAAAGAAAAAAATCATGATTTTATTATTGTTATTATGAGTCTTACATATTATCATTATTTGTATATGGATGCTAAAATGAGCTCTGATTACTTCCCTATTCCAAGTCCCTATTACAATTTTGGAAATAGAAACCAGTTTCAGAAGAAACCTGTATTGTTACCTGCTCAGGACAGATGAAGGCTGTGGCAGATTAATTTTTGGCATATGTTACTATATCATAACTTAAAGTTTTATTTGTGTTTCCTTAAAGTATCACAATTATTTGGCTAACTAAAATACACATTAGTAAAATAATTAGTAGAAATTGTGTCTGCCATAAAGATAAAAATAAGGCATGGCCAATATCTACTTAACATTTAGAACTGTATTTGTTATTGGCATCTAAGAATTTCTAATTATAAATTTACTTTATTCAATTTTTAAGCAAGACATGCAGGTGATTGTAGTTAGGATCAAGTGTCATCAATTCATAAGTGTGTAATTTAAATTTCTAAATGTAGGTTCTAATCTGTCCCCCCAGTTTCTGGGGGAAATTGACTAAAATCACTGATAAATGAGTTTAGGTTTTTAAGGGTTTATTGAAAGATAGTAAAAGGAAAAGAAAGATTGAGAACAGAATTGCTATAACCTGGCAATCCTAGCTTTCCTAATTCCCCTGTGAAGTCCTCTGCTGCCATGCCAATCTCTCCAGGCAAAAGAGACCAAGCTCCCTGCGCAGTCTCTGCTCCCTCCTTCATGTCCCCTCCCAGAAATGGGAGGTTCTTCAAGCTGATTGGTTGACTGGGCTGGAAGGTGGTCAAAGTTCAAAGTTGTTAGCTTCTGAGAACCATGCTTTCTCAAGTACCCTTAAGTACCAGCCAGATATGCTTAGAATCTAGTTAACTAGAAGTCAGCCAGTAATCCAGTCAAGTCAGCCAGTAATCCAGTCAGCAGTCAGTTGCCTTATCCAATTCAATCAGTTTAAATTAATCTCCAGGTGGGCTCCTGAGTATTTGCTAAATCTCATCTAGCATATTCCATTATCTTGACACATAAGCAAGTAAGTACTTCATCAAAATTATGTTCAACAGCTAGTAGGAAATAACTTAGTGGTTTAGACTGGCCTTAGAGTCTCCCTTAAGACACTCCATGTTTCTACAAAGCATGGCAAATTCTAGAAGACTGACTTTTCATGTTGAGTTCCAAAAATTGCTTACTCAAATGTATTTTTGTCTATGAATAAAATAAAAGAAACCTACCAGATTTTCCTCCAGAGAGGAAATTCAATAATAATGCAACATGTTAATGAGTCTTTCTTTGGTTCATTTAGACATATTGGGATAATCATACAAAGCAAACTAGACATTCCAATTACTTGTCACATTGCAGATAAATTCAGTGTAATATATAAAAGAAGAAAGGTCATTTTGTATATAAAAACCCAGACACCCTTCTCAGGTTGATAAAGGAAGCATTTCCTACTAAACTATTTTTTTCTAGTCATCTATATAAAAAAAAAATTCACTGATATGTTTTTGGAATTTTCTTCCTAATCCATGTTGATTTCCAAACAGAGAAGGGCAAATAGTTAAAAAAAGAAGAGAAGAATGTCAGTTAACTCTGATTTATATTTTCTTCCTTCACCCATAATATCAAAGGGACAAGAAAAACCCAATTTCCCTTGTTCCATCACTGTTAGATAAAATAGAAAAAGTAATATGGCAATGGGATCTGGACATTTTGAGTCATAGATAGTTTGAATATGTGAAGTAGGTGCTTTAGAATATTTATTAAATGCATTTATTATTTATCTACATCCACACAAAAAGAATAAGGTGTTATACTGTAAAAATGATAGACTTGGGGGTGGCTAGGTGGCGCAGTGGATAGAGCACCGTCCCTGGAGTCAGGAGTACCTGGGTTCAAATCCAGCCTCAGACACTTAACACTTACTAGCTGTGTGACCCTGGGCAAGTCACTTAACCCCAATTGCCTCACTAAAAAAAAAAATGATAGACTGGGAGTAAGAAGTCCCATGGCATCAAATTTCATTTATAACACTTACACAGCCAGCCTTTGGCTCCACTCAGAATTCATGGGACCTCTTAGACCAAGAATTCCTTCACTGGCCACCTCTTCAACATTGTCTATGTCTACACCTATCTCTTTGTCTACATCTATGTCTATAGCTATACCTATATACATATGTGTATATGCATGCTTGTGATCATAAGTACACATAAATATACACATTGTACATCATACACATGTACATGCATTATATATACATATTTGTATGCATGTTTTTATAAAAATACAGAAAGTAATATATATATATATATATATATATATATATATATATATATATGTGTGTGTGTGTGTGTATAAAATGCAGTCCACTTTTTAGACTGAAAGCACAATGAAGGAAGGGACTTAACTATTCTATTTGAATCCTCATGTCTAGCACAGTCCCACGACAGATACTTAATTACTTTTTTCATAAATTTGTTGATGCAATTTTACATCAAATATTAATAGTATGTTTCCTTGAAGGTGTTATAGGAGAATAAAATGAGATGAAAGTTTCAAGAATGTGAATCACAAAAGTTAAAGTGTTATATAAACATAAGCAATTATTATGGCAGAATCTAGGCATAGACCAACATCTTACACCACACATCAAAGTAAAGTCGAAATGGATACAAGGGGGCAGCTAGGTGGCACAGTGGATAGATCACGGGCCCTGGAGTCAGGAGGACCTGAGTTCAAATATGGCCTCAGACACTTAACACTTACTAGCTATGTGACCCTGGGCAAGTCACTTAACCCCAATTGCCTCACCAAGAAAAAAAAAAGACACAAGATCTCAATATAAAGTATGATACCATAGTTAAAATAGAAAAGGAAGGAATAGTTTACATGTCAGAACTGTCTAGAGGGGAAACATTTATGAACAAAGATGAGATAGAGAACATTATGAAGTGCAAAGTAGATCATTTTGACTACATTAAATTTAAAAATAAAGTTTTTGCAAAAACAAAACCAATGCAAACAAGATCAGAAGAAAAGCAAAAGGACGGGAAACAATTTTTACAGTATTTCAGATAAAGGCCTCATATCCAAAATATATAGAGAACTGAATAAAATACATAAGAATACAAGACATTCCCAAATTGGGAAATGGTCAAAGGATATGAACAGGCAGTTTTCACAAGATCAAATTAAAACTATCTACAGCCATATGAAAAAAAGTTTTCAATCACTACTGATTAGAGAAATGCAAATCAAAACTGCTCTGAGGTACCACCTCACACCCATCTAATTGGCTAATATGACAAAAAAAGGAGAATGATAAATGTTGGAGAAGATGTGGGAAAATTGGAACATTAATTAAGACTGTTGGTAGAGCTGTGAACTACACAACCACTCTGGAGAGCAATTTGGAACCATGCCCAAAAGGCTTTAAAACTGTGCATACCCTTTGACCCAGCAATACCACTACTAGCTCTGTATCCCAAAGAGATCATGGAAAAGGGAAAAGGACTCACCTGTACAAAAATATTTATAGCTGCTCTTTTTTGTGGTAGTAAAGAATTGGAAATTGAGGGGATACCCATTAATTGAGGAATGGCTGAAAAAGTTGTGGTATATGAATGTAACAGAATACTATTGTGCTGTACGAAATGATATGCAGATGAATTTCAGAAACAAACCTGGAAAGACTGATATGAATTGATGCTGAATGAGATGAGCAGAACCAAGATGACATCATACACAGTATCAACATTTTGTGATTATCAACTGTGATGGACTTGGCTCTTCTTAGCAATGCAATGATCCAAGACAATGCCAAAAGACTTATGGTGGAAAATGCTCTCCACATTCAGAAAAAGAACTATGGAGTCTGAATGCAGACTGAAGCATAATATTTTCACTTTTGTTGTTGCTATTATGTTATTGTTCTTTGTTATTTTTATTGTGTTTTTCTTTCCTTTTGTTCTGATTAATGTGGAAACATGATTGACGTGATTGTAATGTATAACCTATATCAAATTGTTTACTGGTTTCAGGAGCAGGGAGGGAAGGGATCATGGGAAAAAATTTGGAAATAAAAAAATAGCTTTACCTGTAATTGAGAAAATTAAAATAAATAAATATTAAAAATAAAATAAAACAAAAATTCTATATGATTGTGGAGAGTTTGAAATCATTGTATGTACAACTTTTCTTTTCACTTAAGGATGTCATCAACAATTGTACTACTCTGTCATAGATTTAGCATTATTGGAATTAAGTGTCAGGAGGAAAATATTTTATTGATTTTCATTTCCCGAAAACACATCTTTAGTTTGTTTTTAGGAAATTGCATCATGGTATTATTTCAGCTCATCCATAAAATTATACTCCAAACATTCCCTAAGATAAAGTGAAAAGAGTTATACTTATATTTTCTTCCTAGCTTATCTGCTGTTGTGCACAGTGTTCAGAAGAGTAATAATGGTTTATTCATAATACAAGGAAAACCCTACTGATGCAATGATTATCCACTCATTGACATTCTAAAGCAATATCATTAGCATATCTCCTTAATCAGTATATAGGTATTTGGCTGTAAATAACAAAGTAGAAAAAGGCAGATAAATTTATGAGGGTGATCACTCAGAATTTAGACCGATGACATATAATTATTTAGGGTGACTTAGAAACTGATCGTGTCAGGTGTGTGTAGGGAACATGAGACCATTTAGACTTTGTAGAAAGGGAAATATGTTGATAAATGTATTAAGTCTGTTGAATAAAACCTAATTACAATTGATTAAAATATTTTCACCATGAAGAAATGATAATAAAATTATTGGGCATTATTATTATTATTGTTGTTGTTGTTGTTGTTGTTCTCATTGTTAAAACAAAAACACAAAGTCAACCTCATCAAAATCCCAATCCAATTATTCTCTGCAGGTGATGGGAGGGGAAAACATCAAAATAGGAGAATGACAGTCAAAGTAATATAGTGTAGGGGATTTGCATAGATTAAGACTTACTGTGTAGCTGTTAAAGCATTGAAGCCAACCTGGAATAGTGTCTAATGATAATAGTGGGCTCTGGTGATACTACTGCTTGGTTGAGCATCACAGTCAGTGTGATATAATTGTTCTTAAAGGTCAAAGAAAAATACAGAATGACATAAAGTTGTAGATTGACCACAAAATAATTATTGGCGAACAGTTGGAAAAGGATTTGTTAAATCCCATATTTACAGTAAAAATATTCAAAATGAAAATAAATGTTAAAGAAAGAATTAAAAAAATAAAGAAAGAAGGAGGGAGTGAGGAGAGGAAAGAATTTCTTCCTCTTTTAATATAATAAAGGGCAAAAGAGTTACATTAAGAGAAATGACTGAAATACTATTTTCTCTGACAAACTGAAAAAGATTCTGGATAAGATCCACTATAACTGACTCAAATGCTTTACAATTTCCAAAGAATTACTAGAAAAGTTCTTTATCAGTTCTCTTTTAGATGTGAAAATGATTTAATCCTTCTTAATAGAAGATATCACACACATATATACATAAAATACGAAGCATTAAAATGCGAGTGATCCATCTAATGATGTGTGTATATACTATATACAAATCATTAACAGATTATAGCACTATGTGCCTGTGTATGTGTGTATCTATATGTATGTATGTATATATTTGTAGCCACCCATATGTATATGTATATTTGCATATGCATACATATATAATTCCCATTAAATTATAAGATTGTGTATATACATATGTATATGTGTATTGTGAGTATATATGTACCTACATGTGTGTATGGATATAAACACATCTATTACTCCCTCAAGAAGTTCATAATATAATAAGCATATATACACCCATATATGTGTGTATGTATAAACAGATGCATACATATACAGATGCACACATATATACATATATTCTGAGGGGAAAATAGTGTGCCATATAGTGCCATGGGTGAAAAGAGTGTGAAAATTATTGAACAAGCAGAACACCCCCAAAGCGTCTGACTTAGATCCAAGCTCATGGCATATTCATATACTGTAAATATTTAAAATGTACTTAGAACATTTTCTTAGTGGATCACTCAAAATTCACATGAAATATTATTTACTTAAGTACAACTACTTAAAACAGTAGCAATACAGTATTTTATCCTTTCTAACAAACTAAAACTAATATGGTTTCTAAATTATAGAAGTACAACTAATGCAATATATTAAATATTTGTTTTTTATGGATCATACAAAGTCATTGTTATTATTTTGTCCTTCATTTTCAAAGACAAGTGACATCACAGAGTGATATCTTGACATGTAAAGTAAATTGGATTTAAATGAGGCAGACTTGCACAAAGGTATCAGTCTCACTCTCTTCCAGAGTCCTCAAAGTCTAGTGGCAAAACAAAAATTAGGATGATGGGAGATGGCTCAGGAGGCAATGGATGACCTTGCTATCTTCAATGACTGGCCAAGCCCTAAGCACTCCACCCTTCCTACTTCAGCGTACTTTAATGCTTTCATAGCTTTTGGAATAAATTGTTCTTATCTGCCCATTCCACCAGAGGTTTTCACGTGCTTGGGGTAAATACACCACTAACTCATAAGAATGTTTCTGGCCTGTAGATTACCCTCAACCTGGTTTAGCCTGTCTTCCAAATGTATGGCCATTTTAAAATAACATGATAAAGAGATCCAAAATCCATAGAAATATTTTTGGAACACACATAACATTATCTAATAAATGATAAAGTCTGAAAAAATGAATGCATCATTGGATTTGTTAAATTAAGAGTAAAGAAGTTTATTTTTTGATAGAACCAGTGAAATGGTGATAATTGAACATCAAAACCATAGACCTTCCATGACTAAGATGTTTCAGTCAACAATAAGGTAATAGAGTTAATGAATAAATGTCTGAGTCATTTACAGAAATGGAGGATTCCTTTTTCATGGAAATTCAGAATTAGGTTATCCTGAACAGAAATTTTTTAAAAAGGGTTATTCTTAAAGCAGCTAGACCTAATGATAGTGAAAATTATGCAAGGATATATATATATATATATATATATATATATATATATATATATATATATATATATAAAGAAACTTGTACAACACCTCACCACAGACTATAAAACATTATAATCTACAAGATTCTAACAAGAAATGGTCATGTGGCTAACAGTATAAATTAAGAGTTAACAATCTTTCAAGTATAAAAATATAACTTCCCACACTACAAATATGTACCTTAAAATGCCCTTGAATCATACTGGAACTAGAAAATTTTCAGTTGAAAAAATTACCCACTAACACCAGGACATAATGTTGACCATAAAAATTTTAAAACTAACATATGGAATGCATGATACATTACTAATATCTCAAAACATAAAAGTGTGTAGACCTAAATTCATTAAAAATATAGATCCCTAGCATCAGAATTCAAATTCATGTAAGAATAGTATGCAAAAGATAACATCACTGTCATCTGGTCTGTTACTGAAGTTGCAACATGGATGATTTCAGTAAACTTGGGTTCCTATACTATTATTTCTTTTCAAATTTTAAACAACTATACATTTTTCCACCTGTGAAATGATACACAGGACATTAAATATAAGAGAATAAGAAGAGGACCTTTTCAAAATATGGTTTCTATCTGAATTCCATTATATAAGAATACTTTTTTATAATAATACTATTAGTAGTGCTATACATGATGATGATAAAATGATAATAGCTTTCATTTATGTAGCACTTTAATGTGTACAAACTACTTTAAATACAATATCAATTTTGATTTTCATGATAACCCTGTGGAACAGGTTACAGAGGAACAAGTACCCAAATTTTATTGAAAACAAAGAGATACAAGCTATAAAACTGTGCACCCTTTGATCCATCAATGCCACTGCTAGGTTTATATTACAAAGACATCCCCAAAAAGAGATAAGGACCTATTTCGACAAAAATATTTCTAGCAGTTCTTTTTGTGGTGGTTAATAAATGTAAATAAAAGGAATACCCAAAAATTGGAGAATGGCTAAATAAGCTGTGGTATATGATTGTGATGGAATATTAATGTGCTATAAGAAATGACAAACAGAACAATTTCAGAATGGCCTGGAAAGACTTATATGAACTGATGTATAGTGAAGTGAGAAGAACCAGGAGAATATTTTGCATAGTGACAATAATATTATTTGTTGAAGAACTGTGAATAACAGCTATTCTCAGCAATACAATTATACAAAATAATCCCAAAGGATTAATAATACAGCAGACGATCCACATCAAAAAAAAAGAACTGATTGATTGAACACAGACTGAAGCATGCTATTTTTCAATTTTTTTCCTTTTATTCAAGTTTTCTTATACAGAATGACTAATATGGTAATATTTTACATAATTGTACATGTATAACCTATATTTGATTGTTTGCCACCTCAGCGGGGAGGAAGGAGGGCAGGCAGGGTGGGATAGAATTTGGAACTCAAAACTTTAAATAAAGAATTTTTATTATTTTTTTAAAAGAAGAAAATAAACAGATCCAGACAGACAAAATAGTTTCTTCAACATCACTAGGAAATCCATGGAAAACTTTAACCTAAAACAATTATTTTTTCTTTGAAAAACTAAAAGATAATCTTATAAAATACATAGATGCTATCCCTATTATTTTATCATTTAATAAGTTCTTCTAGGCACTTAGGATAAATTCTCTAATAACACCTAAAAACTTCCAGCACCTTGTTTCTTTACAGCAAAATGAGTTAGGGAGAGAGATTATATCAAGTTGCTAGATTCTGGAGGGTTCCATTAAGGATGTAGCATTTGACTTGGCTTTAAAAAATGAGTAGAAATAGAAAAAAAAGGTAATTTTTCATTATTTTTTTTCTTTTTCACTGATTCAGGCTATACATATGAGTGCATGTATATGTATATGTATGTATATGTGTATGTATGTGTGTATATGTATATATAGATAGATAGATATCTCTACAGGGAGGATATCATCATTCCTAGTAGCTTGGCCATAGGATAGAGTTCTCCTAGGCCATCATGCAGTAGTGTCTACTTTAACATCTTAGAGGAAAATTTCACATGCATACAATGAATATTGAAGTCTTGTTTCCAATATATTATTAAGATCCATATATATGGATAGATAGATATATACACAAACATATGTATATATATACAATAATATACACATACACACATGTGTGTATCTATATATAGATATATAGATATGTATATAGATAGATAGATCTTAATAATATATGCACATGCACTAGGGATGATAATATCCTCTCTGAGTTCTTTTATTTTATGATTAATAAACTTACCATCCCAGAGATCCCATATCCTATGATGTCATAGTTTAAATCTTGTCTTCCTTCTCCTACTGCCTTATCTCTTATTCATATCTCCCTTAGCTAATGATCCCCCCTGTGACCCTCCTCCCCCCCCACACACAACATCCCATTCTAAATTTACTAATCCATGAGTAATTTGCAACAATGCCCAAAGTGCAAATTATGCATACCCTTTGATCCAGCATTACCACTACTATGGCTTTATCCCAAAGAGATCATAAAATAGGGGAAAAGGACCCACATGTACAAAAAATATTTATAACATCTCTTCTTCTGGTGACAAATTATTGGAAATTGAGGTGATATCCATCAATTGGGGAATGGCTGAACAAGTTATGGCATGTGAATGTAATGGAATACTATTGTGCTATAAGAAATGATGAGCAGATTTCAGAAAAAAAAAAAAAACATGGCAATACTTACATGAACTGATACTGTGAATCAAGCAGAACCAGGAGAACATTGTACATAGTAACAGCAACATTGCATGATGATCTCCTATTATAGGCTTACTTCTTCTCAGCAGCAGAATGGTCCAAAATAAACCGAAAAGGCTCATAATGGAAAATGCTGTCCACATCCAGAGAAATAACTGATGGAGTCCAAATGAATATCAAAACATACTATTTTCCCTTTTTTATTTGTTTTTTCATGATTTTATCCCTTTTATTATGTTTCTTCTTTCACAACATGAGTAATGTGGAAATATGATTACCATGATTGCACATGTATAACCTATATCTGATTGAATGCTATCTTGGAAAGGGGAGAGAAGAGAAAAGGGGGGAGAACATTCTGTAACTCAAAAATCTCATTAAAAAAATGAATGTTGAGGGGGCAGCTAGGTGGCACAGTGGATAGAGCACTGGCCCTGGAGTCAGGAATACCTTAGTTCAAATCTGGCCTTAGACATGTGACACTTACTAGCTGTGTGACCCTGGGCAGATCACTTAACTCCAATTGCCTCACCAAAAAATAAATAAATAAAAGAATTGTTAAAAAAATTAATGTTGAAAACTATCTTTACATGTAATTGTGAAAAAATAAATACTATTTACTAAATATATTAATCAATAGATAAAAGAATGAATGAACAAATAAGTAAATGAATGAATAGATGGATACATACATACATAAACAGACAAATAAGCAAACAAACAATTACATAGGTAGATAGATAGGTAGGTAGGTAGGTAGGTAGATAGATAGATAGATAGATACATACATACATACATACATACATACATACATACATACATACATACATAGATGGTGAAACTAGGTGGCTTAGTGCATAAAGCACCAGCCCTGGATTCAGGAGGACCTGAGTTCAAATCTGGCCTCAGACACATGACACCTACTAGCTGTGTGATCTTGGGCAAGTCACTTAACCCTCACATTGCCTGAAAAAAAATATAGAGAGGTAGATAGATAGATAGATAGATAGATAGATAGATAGATAGATAGATAGATAGATAGATAGATAGATAGATAGATAGATAAGGTAGATAGATAGATAGATAAGTGTACAAGTAAATGAATGAATGAATGAATGAATGAATGAATGAATGAATGAACAAATAGATCAATAGATGAAGTTGATCACTCTTTCCACTCTGCTATCTGGAATGCCTGCTCCAGAGGTGAGAGGCATATTTTTATCTTAAATTTCTTCTTTCTTTTCCACTTCTTGCATTTTTTTTTGGAGTGGAGCAATGGGGTTAACTGACTTGCCCAGGGTCACACAGTTAGTTAGTGTCAAGTGTCTGAGTTCAGATTTGAACTCAGGTCCTTCTGACTCTAGGACTGGTGCTCTCTCCATTGTGCCTCCTAGCAACCCCTCACTTCTTCCATTTTCTTGCACTCAGTGAGACTTGGCTTTCTCTTTATGTCACAGTTTCCTATGTCACCATTTTCAGTAGCAATTACACTTACACCTACACCTCACTAGTGGAGATGGGGCATGTTGTAATGGTCATTGCTCCCTTTTGCTGCTCCCAAGTTCTCCCTCTACCACTCTCACTAAAAGCATTCTTCTCCTTTGAAGTTCACTCAATTTATATTTATCACTGGATGAAAATTCTTGTCTCTATTATCTGCCGACTTTGAAGATATTTCTCTTCTCTTTACAATGAGCTTAGTGCTTGATCCACAGTCTTTCCCACCTCTCCAACTCCTACTCTTATACTAGATTTCAGCATACATATTGATACTACCTCAAACACCCTAACCTCACAATTCCTTAATTTACTCATGTCCTAAGATTTTATCCTTCAACCCACCTCACTCATCTGCAGAAATAGTTATACCATTGGTTTTGCCTTCTTTTATGTGCTCCATATGTTTTATGTATTACATGTGCATGAACTCTTAAATTCCCTTACCAATAACAATGTAATCTCATTCTACCTTCTGCCTTGAACCTTTTAACTGTTCTTTAATCTCTTATTTATTGATATAATATAATCTAGATATTTGTATTAATTATAAAATATAAGCATACAATATATTAATAATTATATTACATTACATTCTATTTATTATATTGTATTACATTATATTTTCACACATTCATATATGTGTATATTATTTTAATATGCCAAAATATCATACTACTGCATTCCTCTATGACTGTTCAATCACTTGCCAAACAATGGGCCGATCTTTTTTTTCATGATTTTTTGCTACCACAAAAATCATTAATATGCATAAGTTGGTATATATGAGGCTTACTTTAGATGTCCTTTTGGAATATTTTCAATAGAGGATCCTATGGGACAAAAGGTAGAATGGGTGGGATTTTGAAAGCAATGGGAAGGATAGCATAAACTAAAGGAATATTTCCATTAAAGAACTTTCTGTAAACTCTTTATTGTATAATTCCTTCCTCCCTCCCTCCATTCTTCTCCCTCCCTCACTCTCTCCCTCTCTCCCTCCTTCTCTCTCTCTTCATATGTATATATATATATATATATACATATATACATATATGCATATATACACACAGATACACACAGATATACATATACATATGTGTATATGTATATATCTTCATTATGTGTAGATGAAAAACGATCATATCTGGCATTGTTTAGGGCTAAAGGAGTTTGGATCATACAATTTGAGTTCTCCTTTTAGAAGCTAAATTATGCCTGTCCATGAGAATATCATTGGTCAAACACTTCTGATGACTATCCACTACATAGTAAGAAAGTTGAAACCTCTTCAACTGGCATCCAAGGCCCTTTATAAATTAGCCAAATTTATTTTTGCATCCTATTCATCCACTAAACATTGACATTCATTATTCCCTGAAAAGATCTTCCTTTTTTATGCCATGACTTTATTCCTATCTGTAATTCCCTCTGACACTACAGCCCTCCCCACCATCTCCACCTAATGAAATCTTTCAATTTAAGATAATAATATTACATTCCCCATAATACTCACACCGAAGTCAACTCATTCATCTGAATTTCAAAAGCATTTTTTTTTACAACTTTTATGACTTTGGTTTGTTTTTAAGTTCTTTTAACAATAATAGGAAGACAGCAGAGTGTGGTTCCTAAAGTATAGAATTTGATATAAGAAAAATCTTGGATTCAAATCTTACATTGAAAGTTTCCTGGTGATCCTGACAAGTCACTTAATCTTTCAGCCTCAGTTTTGTCATCTGCTGGGGGATAATAAGTCCTACTTCACTGGGAACTTCGTAAACCTTAAAGAATCATAGAGATATATAATACTAGATTATAAATTCACTGAGATTTGGGGAAATGATTTTATCCATTGTTTCCTCGTTAGTATCTAATGTAGCTCCTTTCAGGCACTTAATAAATGAATAAACAAGAAAAAATAAAGAAAGAAATGAATGTAGAAATAAACAAATATACAAATAAACAAACACATAAATAAATAGATTGACTACTTAATTAATAGATCTAGATTTATTAGTCTAATTCTTCACTATTTTTAAGATGAATCCAGGCAAATTATGCTAATAGTACATTCCAAATTCACATCTGGCTAAACTTCCTTTTATCAAGGAATATAAACATTGTGTATAGACATTTCAAAGAGAGAATTATAATGGATAGATTAAAATACATAAGTAGAAACTTTATTAATAAACCAACAAGGTAAGCAAACTAAACCAATTTTGGACACATTAATCCATAACAGAAAAAAAAGACCAAATAAATATAAAATCCAAAGTATGGTGGAGAGCAGAGAGGCAAGAGTTTGATTCAATAGACAATATACAAGCAGTACATTTTTTTTTTATTTAGAGGGGCATGGAGAGCTCCAAGAGTTCACTATTTTTTATTGCTTAATTTTTTGGGGGGGTTCTAGTCTTTTAAAGGGTATAAAGCTGAATCTTTGGTGCTATTTGTCTGGGACTGATATGTACCCTTTGTGAAGTGCTCTATGTGTTGATCTGTGCTTTTGAACTTTTTAATACATTTTTCCATCACATTTTCCTAAATGTTCCCTCTCTTTCTATGATTGATTTATATTTTATTGCCATGTGTAGATGATTTAATTATTTTCATGATTTCTATTAATGCTTTGAGAAAGGGGAAATAAGACTTATTAAAAGAAACTTGGGGGTAGCTAGGCGGCGCAGTGGATAGAGCACCGGCCCTGGAGTCAGGAGTACCTGAGTTCAAATCCGGCCTCAGACACTTAACACTTACTAGCTGTGTGACCCTGGGCAAGTCACTTAACCCCAATTGCCTCACTAAAAAAAAAAGAAAGAAAAAAGAAACTTGGGACTGAAACAGAATTTATATTTATAAAATATATATGTAAAACTATATATATGTATATATGTCTATGTGTGTGTGTGTGTGTGTGTGTGTATATATATATATATATATATATATATATATTTTTTTTTTTTTTTTTCCCTTTCCCCATTGTGGAAAGCATGCTACATTTTTTGTTCTTTTGGTAGGATTGATAGTAAGGCAAGCATTCTTGAAAATACCAATTCTCAAAGTACTTATTGTAATATATATATATATATATATATATATATATATATATATATTAATATATAAAATAACTTCAAAAAACTGATAAGTAGAAAATTATTCATTTGTTAGAAACCAACATACAAGTAACATTAACTTTTAGTAATACTTATAAGTTTGCATTAACTGATTTTTTGGCATTCTTCTTCCATCTACTATTACCATTCCACTTAAATTTCTCCCTCTTTAAAATCAACTGATTCAACACTTCACTAAGAAAATATGTACATTCCTTCAACATTCTTAATTGCAATGTTTCTTTTTTAATGTCTGTTACAATTCTTTCATTTGGTAGTTTGATAGGTGAAGATTGTAGCCTGCTAAATAGTAATTTAAAACATTAACTATCACAATACTTTGCTGTTGTCCTCCAAAAAGAAAACAACTTTGTATTCCAATCACTCCTCTAAAAGAACAGCTGATCTTAAGTGCAGAAGTGAATGGTTGAAAAAAAAAACAAAACAAAAAACAAAGGGGCAGCTAGGTGGCACAGTGGATAAAATACTGGCCCTGGATTCAGGAGGACCTGAGTTCAAATATGACCTCAGACCCTCGACACTTACTAGCTGTGTGACTCTGGGCAAGTAACTTAACCCCAATTGCCTCACCAAAAAAAAAAAAAGTGAATGGTTAAGGTTTTCACAAGATGATCATTTCATTAAGATCCAAAGAGAGTCAGTACATATTTGTCCACTAAATTAAAATCTCTAGGAAGTTCAGCCCTTCATAGATCTCTTCTCTTTGTCACTTAATTACTCTTGTGATTGTATGTAGTTTATAGTGAAACTTAGAAGGCAGAGATGTTCATTTAGGTTCATAATATTACCCTAAGTGCTCCCCAACAAAGTAGGGCCCTATATATGTAAAGCTGTCACTGACATCAATTGGAGTTTTGTCTGCTGGAGTGTTGCAGGAGCAGGCCCCAGGTCATCTATTACAAATATTTTTGGCACATCAAATTCATACACATTCACCTTTAGCTGAACAGGTAAAAAGGAACAGATTTTTGCTAGTTATTTCATGCCTTGAAGGGAAGCTATTCCATTTAAATGATATTTCTTTCTGGCCTTAGATGAACTTCAGTATTGTGATAGACACGAAAGGCACAGATCCACACCTTGAAGGTGATTGAAGAGTACTTCTGTAGAAAGATATAATTTCCCTGCTCATATAGGCCTCAGCGCAATGGGCAATTTTTACTTCTAACAATTTATGACTTCCCCATAAGAATACCTCAGATAATGAATAGAAATATAAACTCTATAGATGTAGATGTATGCATATACCTTTTATGACTACAAAGTTGCCGTGAATTTTCTCATGATTTACATAAGAGATTCTAAGAAAATGGAACAGGAGAAAAAAGAAAACAAATTTAACTCAAAGTCAATTCTCCCTTGTTTTTAATTGGCCTAGAACTTTTCTTCTACATATTTTTCATTTTGTTTGAATTGAGTTAATGCTCAACTGCTTTTTAAATCTAGGTAATTTCAAATTTTAGCTATGGAAAGGCAGATTTTTCTTTGTGCTATTGTCTAAATTGTATTTTCCCTCTTCTCCCAAAGTATAAGGAATATTTCAGGCTCTGGAGGAAGAACGGAACAATGATTATGAAGAGCCTGCCTATATATTGACATATGATAAATAAGAATTCAGCAGTTGTACTTGTTTGAATTGTTTCATGATTTTTTTTAATCATATGATACTGAGTAGTAGAGGCAAAGGGTTTTTCATTAAATATGTCATATTTTTATCTTCCCAGTAAATCACATATACCCTCTTCTGTCACCTTGAATTTTGGGGATTTAACAGAAAAATAAACTCAACAATGTCAGAATTTGCATCACAAGAAGAGTATAGTATAGAAGAGGGAGCACTAGTTTTAGAATCAGGCAAGCATGGACCTACATTCCACTTTCAATGCTAGCTAGGAGGATATGGCATAGATCATGTTTTATATCCTATTTCTTCATCTGTATAAAAGTGATCATAATACATCTAGCCCAAACCTTGGTGTGATAAGGGACCTCAGAAGCTAACTGGTTCACTCTTTGCTTCTGACAAAAAGGTCTAGTAGATATGATTCCTGAGATTGTATGAATGATATTTGAAAAACTGTGGGAAATCTGGCAAGATTGGAGACAGATAAATATTGTACTGGGGCAGTTAGGTGGCACAGTGGATAGAGTTACAGGACTGGAGTGAGGTAGACTCATCTTTGTGAGTTAAAATCTAGCCCGGGCAAGTCACTTAACCCTGTTTGCCTCAGTTTCATCATCTGTAAAATGAGGTGGAGAAAGAAATGACAAAACACTTTAGTATCTTTTCCAAGAAAACCCTAAAAGGGGTCACAAATATAACAACAAATATTATACTGATTTTTCAAAAGAGAATGGTGATTTGATGACTGAAAACCATAACGTTATTGTTGGTCTTTAGATCATGACAAAACTGAAGGACATATTTTTAAAAGAATCATATATGAACATTTAGAAAGAGAATCCAATGATTGCACTAAGCCAACATGAATTTAAGAATGTATTCCTCAGTAATCTTATTCCTCTATGTGACAGGAATATAAAATTTTTAGAAGGTAATTCTGGTGATATGGTTTACCTGGATTTAGTGAAGCATTTAATAGTATCTCCTATTCTTCTGGGAAAATATTAGGGATTTTGGTTAGACTATAATGAATGTATATGAGTTTGGTTAAATATTTTGAATCACAGAGTATTGTTAATAGTTTCATATCAATTTAGAAGGTTTCCCAAGGAGTGTCCCAGGAATTTGTGCTTGGCACTATGCCATTTTACATTTTAATCAATTATTGGGATAACGAAATAGACAATACTGACCAAATTTGCTGATCACATAGTTAGATGGGATATTTAATATCCTGAACAAAAGAGCAAGGCGTCAAAACAAGCGTGGTGGGCTAGAACAATGATCGAAATCCAGTAAGATGAAATTTTAAAGTGATGAATATGAAGTCTTACATTTGAATTCATTCAGGTTAACAACAACAAAATGGGAAAGCTGTGGCTAGAAAACAGTTGGTCTGAAAAATTTCTGGGTGTTTTAGTTGACTGCATGTGAGATATGTCAATAATATAATACAGCTGGAAAGAAAGCTAATGCAGTCTAAGGTACGATAAGAAAGACAGTGAACTGGGCTACAGGGAGAAATAATCCTGTCATACTTGCCCTTGTCATGTAATATACAGATTATTGTATCAATTCTTAGGCACTAAATTTCAATAAGGGGATCAATAAACTAGTGAAAGATCATCCAGAGGAATGAAACCAAGATAGCCAAGATTGTGAAGTTGCTCAAATGCATTCCATATGATATTCAGTTAAAAGGAAGTTGGAATGTTTACCCTAGAGAAGATTTGTGAGAAAATAATGATTGTTGCCTTCTAGGATTTGAAGGACATTCAACTGAATGAGAGAATTCACTTGTTCACCTTGGTACTAGAGAGCAAATACAAAAACAGAAGTATTGGATTTAGGATGTGAAAACACAAATTTAGCCTTGAGCAAAGAACAAAGTCCCCAAGTATAGAAACCAGAATATGAATTGGGCCTCTCCAGAATATAGTAATTTCCCCATTCATGCTGAAGTTGAATGGCCCTTTGTTGATTATGTTGTACAGAGGTTTTTTGTTTAGATACAGTTTGAACCATAAATTGAAACAAATGGATTCTGAACTCCCTGGTAACACTGAGATTCTATGAATTTATGACAGTGCACTGAATATATTAGGAGCATTATAATTGTTTATTCAGTTGAATTGTTGTCTATTTCTTAAATTGTTTAAAAGTGCAAGAGAGACACAATTTGAATATGTGTAAATTTGTCTTCATATAAATTAGGTAATATAATAAAAATACAGTTGTCATAATTGGTTTGAGTAATTGGCATAGTGCTAATATGAATAGCAGGATTGCAGAAATGACATCGCTACTTCATATTGCTAATAAGGTCTTTGACACTGGTCTCAACTCTCTCCACCAGTAGAATTCATTTTCCTACATCTGCTTCAAATATGTGTGTCTTCACATATGTGGTATACATTCTTTAACCATGCAATGACTAAAGAGGAAACCAATTCTCTTAATTTTGTGAAAAAATTGTCCAAACTTATTCAACCAATGGCCCATTCACTAGGCCTTTTAAAACCATAGTATCTAACTTTTAACTTCTTAACTTTAACTTTTAACTTAATAGAGTGTTTCACTTCTGTTTTTTTATTTAGTATTCTCTCCATGAGACACTGTATAAAAGCAGCAATCCCCATATATCTCCTTGTGGGGAGGAGGAAAGCTAAAAATGGCTTTACGTTTGGAAAACTCTATAGAGAACTTAAGAATCACATGGCCATAGCAGATATGATGAAAATACAGCAATCAATCATTCTGACAACCATACTTCACCTTTAACCATGAAACCCACAAAAAATCCAACAATATTCCTCCATCATGCTGATATTTCATCTCACGTTTTCTTTACAATAATATTAAGCATTTTACAGCAAATGTTAGTTGACAGCAATCACAGTGTTCCAGCTGTTACATATTCAAATGCTATCCTACAACTGTCCCAGTGGCTTAGCAGGGAGAACCTTTTGATACCTCATGAAAAATGAGCATTTTGCATTTGCCTAGGGAATCAGTGTACTATTTGTTATGGGTCCATCTGTATAGCACTAATTACAGTTTCCTTCTACTACTTGTCAGGGGAAGACCAACTAAGTCCTCTAATGTGGGTCTTTGGGAAAGAATGGAATGAGGCCATCTATCAAAATAGACATAATAGTCATATGCAGTGATATATAATAAATTTCCAGATATTTATCTTTGCTTCATGATAACATTTTTTTAAAGTTTTCACATTTCCTCCCTACTTTTCATATAGAATAGCAAAGAATTTAAGAGTTAGATGGGAACTTAGAGACTGGCACAGCAATATAATGAAGGCAAGAATCTGCTTTACCACATTACCAAATAATCATTCATTTTTTTTTTGCTTGAGTGACTCCACTAGAAAGGTACTCACAATTACATGAAAGACAGCATTCCATTTTATACAGTACTAATTTGGGGTATTATTTTCCTCGAATTGCACTGAAATTTGCTGCCCTGAAACCAACTTCCATTCATTCTAATCTATGTTCTCTCTTTCCCCAATGCAACAATTTGATGTCTATTTTCAAATGATGGAACTTCAAATATGTGAAGCTAGGGGTCATGTTACAATAGCAGATATTTGTATAATTCCCTGTAATTCATAATAATTTTCACATATATTATTTCATGAATTCTCTTATCAACCTTCTGAAGTAACAAAAGTATCATTCCCCTTTTACATATGTTAAAAACTAAGTCTAAATAAATTGATAAAGGTCACAGACATAATAAGTTACATAGCTAGGATTAGAACACAGGTATTTTTACGCCTGATACACTTCTATCATTTTATCATATACATTTTTACTCTATTATATTTTATATTATGTTTATTTCTATTACATTTATTCTGGCATATACACATTTATTCTATTATATATGATATTATATACACTTCTATAAACTGCTATTGCCCCCCAAACACACACACACACACCACTAGTATTCTGTTTCTTAAGGTAAATATACCAAGTTCCCAGACATTCCCTGTGAGATATAATTTTGGTATCTTCACCGCCATAGCCACCTTTCTCTAAGAATATTCTAGGTTCTTAATGATCATCTTAAAATATTCCTAGAATGAAGACCATGTTCTAGATGTATACTAGCTTAGAGTGATATTGAATATATTTCTTTAAACTTACCATGAAATTACATAGGTAATAAAAAATATCTTAGTATTTCATGAGTTACTACCTAGCTATATTCAATCAATTATGAGTTGTATATGTGTCATTTTGAAACAATGTGGCATATTTTAAATATCTCCTGATTAAGTTGACTCTAATTAGATTGCTCCCATTATTCTACCTTGTACAGATCTTTTACAATTTTTATTTAGTCATTGAATAAATTAACTATTCCTCCTAACTTTACATAATGTATAAATTTGGTAAGTAATAAATATTAAATTTTACTTGCATTATTGACTTAAAACAAGGCCCAAAGGAGATGTGGATTTGATGTGGCATGACACATCAAATGTCCATCAAGGTTCACATCTGTGATTAAACAAGACAGTATAAGACTAATTGCTTGGATGGCTGAGGAGAGGTGACTTGCCTGAGCTCTCCCCAAGACCCCTCCAAATACCTTCTAAATACCTTCAAATAATATCATAACACAATTCCTGCAGCAGCAGAACCCACAAAAAGACAGGGTAAAATCATTTTCTAGCAAAAGACAACTGAGATGATCAGCAGAAAAGATCTATTGTACTGGGGTGAGAATGGAACTCAATCCAGCAAAGATTGCACCAGCACAGACCTAGCCCCAGTGAAGATCCAGCTACTACCAAAGCAAACCAGGAGCAGTTCCCATGAGCCTTTGAATCCTCAGCAGCAACTAATTCTACTACTTTATCCCATAGACAGTAATGGGGTTGAACAATTGACCAGCAGGAGATTACAGGAATCTGTTTGCCAGAACTGAGGCAGGACCATGTTCTTTTGCTTATACTCAGGTCCAGGTCACAGTCTTAGCTATCAGTTCCAGGGAGGGAAGGAGCACAAGTAACCTGTAGTTTGTGGCTACAGTGGAGTGGACTCTTTTCATCGTTCCAGGGAAGAAAAGTAGATGTGTGGTTGCTTGCAGACCAGTGCACAGTCCTGGAGAGTAGCAAACATAACTCTCCTTAAATCATACCAACTTGGAAGACCTAAAAACTAAAAAATTGTGAGAAGTATCTCTGAAAACTGCTGCACAACTTCCCTGAAGCTTGAGACAGTGTGCCCTCCACCTTGGAAGCCATGCCCCCCTTTAACAAAAAGTTAAAAGTCAAGAAATAAGCTGGGGAAATGAGCAAACAGAAAAAAATTCTGGCCATGGAAATTTTCTATGATAACAAGGAATATCAAAGTACAACCTCAGAAGAATATAAGAAAATCAAAATTCCTACATCCAAAGTTTCCTAGAAAAAATGAATTAGTCTTAGTTCATAGAATCACTCAAAAAAGACTTTGAAAATAAAGTAAGATAGGTAGAGAAAAAAATGGAAAGAGAAGTGAGAGTGATGAAAGAAAATCATGAAACCAAAGTCAACAGCTTGGTAAAGGAGACACAAAAATATTGAAGAAAATAACACCTTAAAAACAGACTAAGTCAAATAGTAAAAGAGATACAAAAAGCTAATGAAAAGAATGCCTTGAAAACCCAAACTGGCCATATGGAAAAGTAGGTCCAAAAGTTCTATGAGGAATAAACCTCCTTAAAAATTAGGATTGGGCAGCTAGATGGTGCATTGGATAAAGCACCAGCCCTGAATTTAGGAGGATCTGAGTTCAAATCCAGCCTCAGACACTTGACACTTACTAGCTGTGTGACCTTGGGCATGTCACTTAACCCTCATTGCCTCACAAAAATAAAAATATTAAATTAAAAAATTAGGATTGAGGAAATGGAAGCTCATGAATTTTTTTTTGGTGGGGGGGGGGTGAGGCAATTGGAGTTAAGTTACTTGCCCTGGATCACACAGCTCGTAAGTTTTCAAGTGTCTGAGTCTGAATTTGAACTCAGGCCCTCCTGATTCCAGGGCTGGTGCTCTATCCACTTCACCACCTAGCTACCCCAAAGCTCATGAATTTATGAGAAATCAGGAAACAGTAAAGCCAAACCAAAATAATTAAAAAATAGAAGGCAATGTGAAACATCTCCTTGGAAAAACAAGTGACTTGGAAAATAGATAAATAAATCCAGGAGATCTATTTCAATAATTTGAAAATTATTGCACTACCTAAAAGCCATGATCAAAAAAAGAGACTAGACATCATATTCCATGAAATTATCAGGGAAAATTGCCCTGATATTCTAGAACCAGAAGGTAAAATAAAAATGGGAAACATTCTACACAATCACCTCCTGAAAGAGATCCTAAAAAGAAAACTCCCAGTAATTTTATAGCCAAATTCCAGAGCTCCCAAGTCAAGGAGAAAATATTGCATGCAGCCAGAAAGAAACAGTTCCCGTATTGTGTAACCATAGTCAGGATAACACAAGATCTAGCATCTTCTATATTAAAGGATCAGAGGGCTTGGAATATGATAGTCCTGAGGGCAAAGGAACTGGTATTACAACCAAGCATCACCTACCCAGCAAAACTGCATATATTCCTTCAGGAGGAAAATGGGATTTAATGAAATAGAGAATGTTCAGGCATTCTTGATGAAAAGACCTGAACTGAATAGAATATTTGACTTTCAAATACAAGGACCTAGAGAAGCATAAAAAAGTAAACAGAAAAAATAAATCATAAGGGATATTAAAAGGTTAAACTGTTTACTTTCCTACATTGGAAGATTATACTTATAACTCATAAGGACTTTATCATTATAAGGGCAGTTGGGTGGAATATATTTAGGCCTGATAAGATTTGTTACATCACTATTCTTTTCCAATTTGTCTTGAGTTTCAACCTGAATTATTTTTAAATTAGTTTTACATAAAATGAAAAACTCCATCACTTGTAGTCATGCAACACAAGTAGAATGTATTTTAATATATTTTATATTATCCACACTTCCCAAATATATTCCTAACCATCTTTTCCCCTTCCAGAGAACCACCCCTTTTTGAAAATCATAAAATAGTTGAAAAAAGAAATTAAGACCAAACAAATGAAGCATTTCAAAACTAAATTCCACCTACTTACAAAGCCACACAGTGCACCCCCCCCCTAAAGAGAGAGTAACATTATGAAATTTTCTTCAGGGTCAGGTCTTATCATTATATTTTAAATCGCTAATTTTTCTACTTTTGTGATTTTCTTGGTATTTACATTAGTGTGGTAATTATGTACATTTATTTCTTGGTTCTTAATTTACACCAGTTTATATTTCTTCTCATATATATGTGTATATGTATATATGTACATATATGTATTTATAATGTTAACACTCATTAACTTACAATTCTATCATAGTCAAGTACCTCAAATTATTTATCCATTACCCCCAAAATGGGCATCTATTTTGCTTCCAGATCTTTACTAAAACAAAAAAGAAATGTAAATCAAAATTTATTTTTTGCTTTTGTAAACTTTCTTTTGATCAAAGGAATATTGGTAATAAAAACATACAATTTTATTGCAGGGAGAAGCTTCAGGTCCCTAAAAGAACTAGGTGATTTCCAAAAGTCAATTGCATTTGTTTTCTAACTCTCTCAAATTCTGGGAACTAATAATTTTCATTGAACAGAGCCTGTCAATGATAAATGTATTAATGGATGAGATTTCAAAATTAATCAATTAATTAATTAATTAATCTATCTATCTATTTATTTTAGCATTCTTTTCTTTTTAAATTTTGAGTAACAAATTTTCTCTCTTTCTCCCATGCTTTCCTACACCCATCGAGAAGGCAAGGAATATTATTTCAATTGTGCATATGAAATCATGATGAACCTATTTCCAAATTAGACATATTTCCAAAAAGATCAAGAAAAATAAAGTGAGAAATGTCTAGTTCAATTGGTACTCAAAGTTAATCAGTTGTCTCTTTGGAGATGAATATCAGGTTTTCATCATGAGTCTCTTGGAATTGTTGAATCATTGTATAGAGTAGAGTAGCAAAATCTTTCATAGTTGATCAATGTTACGTTATGTGTTATATGGTGCACAATGATCTGGTTCTTCTCACTTTAAATTGCATCAGTTCATACAGATCTTGTCATTCCTTTTTTTCTCCTGAATAGTATCCCATTACATACATATAGCAACACTTCTTCAGCCATTCTGCAATGGATGGCTAACCCTTCAATTTCCAATTCTTTACCATAGCAAAAAGAGCTACTATAAATATTTTGTGCATATAGCTCCTTTTCTTTTTCCATTGATTTCTTTGGGATTCAGATCCAGCACTCATATAACCACAACAAAGAGTAAGCACAGTTTTATAATCCTTTGGACATAGTTCCAAAATGCTCTCCAGAATGATTGGACTATATCACTACTCCACCAACACTTCATTAGTGTACCTATTTTCCCCTTCTCCCCACCAGGATCTGTCATTTTTGATAGTGTGAGATTCACTTAAGAGTTACCATGATTTGCCTCTCTCTAATTAAGAGTGATATAGAAAAAAATTCAAATGACTATAGATAGTTTTGATTTTTCCCCTAAAAACTGAATGTTTATATCCTTTGACCATTTATCAGTCAAGGAATGGCTCTTTATTATAATTTGTCTCAGTTTTATCTTCAGTATATCTTTGAAAAATGAGGCCCTTATCAAGGAAACTTGCTATAATGTTTTGATGTTGTATTTTTCTTTGTCTATGGTACCTTTTAGCAAAATGTAGTTTCCATGATTTATCTCTATTAATTAGGCCTATCTTTGCGTTTGCTATATCTGAGATCAAGATTGCTACACCTGCATTGTTTACTTCAGCTAAGAATATTTGATACTGCTCCAGCCTTTTACTGTAACAATGTGTCTTTCCGTTTCAAATGTGTCTCTTGTTAAAAACTTATTCTGTGATTCTCATTTATAATCCATTCTCCTATCTAATCATGGATGAATTCTTCCCATTCATGTTCTCAGTTATGATTACTAAATGTACATTTCCTCCATCCCATTCTCTCCTCTCCTCTCCTCTTCTTTCTCTCCTCTTCTCTCTCTCCTCTCTCTCTCTCTCTCTCTCTCTCTCTCTCTCTCTCTCTCTCTCCATTTCTCCTGTCCATTCACTGTAACTGTCTATTCTTTTGCCTACTTTCCAGCTTCACCAAAACAAAAGAAGGCAAAATCACTCTTTGTCTGACCTTTGAAGTGGTATGCTTCTCTGAGGAAACTGAGGAAAATAGCAATAAGTGATTTGCTAATTCTCCTCTTTTACTTGGAACTGAGACCAGGGTCCCTACTACTTTGTGACTGACCAGCAGTACTTCTCTCTGCCTTTTGACTGAGACCTGGAACTTCATATGGGCAATAGAGTTGCTGAACAATGCCAGTTCTACTCAGTGACAGCAAAGGTTCCCTGTAATCTATTTTTGAGCAGTTACCCCTCCAACACACAAACACACACACACACACACACACACACACACATCTTATACTAAATGGTCTGAGAGTTCCAAATGCTGGAACTGATGCTGCTATCACAATTATTGCTGGTACTCCCTCTCCATGCACTTTAGGCCAGCATCGACCAGGTTTTCTATACTTCTCCTGCAAACCTTATAATTTTTACTACACTGGAAAAATGTCTTACTATGATCATTTCTGGGCTCTGTCATACCAAAATTGGATTTAAGGCATTATTTTAAAGTTGTTTGTAGGGGAATATTGAAAGACTTTAATTGGGTTGCTGCCTCTTACCCATTTTAATAATACTCAATTTGTTTTTAGATAAGATATTTTATTTTACAGAATTAAGAAGGATTTTCCAAAATATAAAAAAAATAAGGACAGAAGGAAACAGTTAACAAGGGAAAGACTTTGCAGCAAATATTTCTGATACATATTATCCATAA
This sequence comes from Dromiciops gliroides, assembly GCF_019393635.1. NCBI lineage: Eukaryota > Metazoa > Chordata > Mammalia > Microbiotheria > Microbiotheriidae > Dromiciops > Dromiciops gliroides. Next base: position 318,144,390 of record NC_057864.1, read on the forward strand.
AACATGTAAGGGACTATTTCCAATTTGTAATAAGACCTATTATATAACTGAAAAAGAGTCAACATATGTAAATAAAAATTATCAAGGAATATGAAAAAGGAGGGCAGAAGCAAAGGGAAAAGAGTAAAGAAAAGGGAGGGGGCTGATAAAACAGAGGACAGATTGGGTGAGGCAGGGATAAGAAGCAAAATGTTGGTGAGGAGGAATAGGGTTAAAGAAGGTGGAAAGAAGTACAAAGGGGGAAAATAGAATGGAAGGAAAAAGACAATTAGTAATACTAACTGGGAATATGAATGGGATGAACTCTGCAATAAAATGGAAGTGAAAAGCATAGTGGATTAAAAACACATTTGCATCAGAGAGATATACACAGAGTAAAGGTAAAAGGATGGAGGAAAATATTGTATGATTCAGCTGAAGTAAAAAAAAAAAAAAAGAAGCAGGGATATCAATCATTATCACAGACAAACCAAAGGCAAAAATAGATCTCATTAAAAGAGATAAGGAAGGAATCTACATCTTGCTAAAAAGTATGATAGGTAATGAAGTAATGTCAATAGTAAACATGTATGCATCAAGTGGTATAGCATCCAAATTCTTAGGGGAGAAGTTAAATGAGTTACAAGAGGAAATAGACAGCAAAACTATACTAGGAAAACTAAATCTAGCTACAAAGTAAATAAGAAACAAGTGAAAGAGGTGAATAGAATATTAGAAAAGTTAGATATATTGGATGTCTGGAGAAAAATGAATGGGGTTAGAAAGGAATATACCTTTTTCTCAGTGGTACATGGAACATATTCAAAAATTGGCCATGTACTAGGTCACAAAAACCTCATAGCAAAGTGTAGAAAGGCAGAAATAGTAAATGCATCCTTCTCAGATCATGATGCAATAAAAATTACATGTAATAAAGAGCCATGGAAAGCTAGACTGAAAATTAATTGGAAACTAAATAATCTCATCCTAAAGAATGAATGGGCCAAACAATGAATCATAGAAACAATCAATAACTTCATCCATGAGAAAGACAATAATGTGACAACATACCAAAACCTATGGGATGCAGCCAAAGCAGCGCTTAAGGGAAATTTTATAGCTCTAAATGCTTAAAAGAATAAAAAGAGAAAGAGGAGATCAATGAATTGGACATGCAACTAAAAAAGCTAAAAAAGAACAAATTAAAAATCCCCAACTGAATACTAAATTAGAAAACCTGAAAATCAAAGGAGAAATTAATAAAATTGAAAGCAAGAAAACTATAGAACTAATAAATAAAACTAAGAATTGGTTTTATGAAAAAAACAATAAAATAGATAAACCACTCGTTAATTTGATTTAAAAAAGGAAAGAAGAAAACCAAATTACCAGTATCAAAAATGAAAGGGGGAATTTTACCACCAATGAAGTGGAAATTAAAGCAATAATTTGGAACTATTTTGCCCAACTGTATGCCAATAAATTTGACAATCTAAATGCAATGGATAAATATTTACAAAAATACCAATTTCCCAGGTTAACTGAAGAGTAAATAAAATCCTTAAATAAGACCATATTAGAAAAAGAAATTGAACTAGCCATTAATGAACTCCCTAAGAAAAAATCTCCAGGGCCAAATGGGTTTACAAGTGAATTCTACCAAACATTTAAAGAACAATCAATTCCAATATCATACAAATTATTTGGGAAAATAGGTGGAGTTCTGCCAAATTCCTTTTATGACTCAAATATGGTGGTGATGCCAAACCTTTAGTCATTTGCACTCTATTCTTCTGCATTTTGAAATCAGTCACCATTACAAAAAAAAAAACACTCAAGAAAAAGTGGGATATAAAATTGGAGTTGTATATCTCTGAAATAATTTGCTTCTTTTTTTTGGCTGTAATTCTATATTTCTCCTTTCCATTCACTATAACTGTCTATTCTTTTTGCCTACTTTCCAGATTCACCAAAACAAAAGAAGAGGGAAAAACCACTCTTTGTCTGACCTTTGAAGTAGTATTTCTTATACTAGAAAGTTAATAAATTCCAATATCTGATTCACATATCATTCATGTATAAAAGCCATATCATGTGTTCTCTACTCCCAATGTTAATTTGAATATGTTTTATAATACAGCCATTTATACATATATTTACCCCTTTAACCAGAGACCCAATGAGTAGAATATAAGCATCTTTAGGTTTTAAGGATAAGACTTGTTTTGTCACATTTAGAATCTTGATATATTTTATTAAATTGACACAAAGTGTAGCATGGCAATTGTTTTACTACAAAGTCAACAGCAACAGGTGAACGTGGAACAATTAATATTACATGTGATTATAATATAGGATAATATATTTAGTGATGAAATTAACCTTACAAATCAATATGAATAATTATAATTAAACTTTTACATGACAATTTAAACTTATTAAGCATTTTTCTTCACAGATTCTGCTATGGAACATGAAATTAAAAAGAATTATAAAGGCTTTTAGAAGTTGCCTAGTTCTATAAGTGCTTAAATTCTCAGGCTTTCTAACTCCTTATCACACACACACAAAAAGGAAAAACTATCCCCATGTCTCAGATTCAGGATTAGAAATAACAAATTTGGGGTGGGGTAGGGGAAGGATCTTAAAACAAGAATAAAATGAAAAATCAAATGCTATTAATTCAGAAAAATCCTAATAATGAATAACTTGTTTTCATGTATTTTAATGTAGAATGAAGTGGAATATAAATGGGAAAGTACATTTGGAAATAAGTGATGGAATATTTTTATTTCTTTTTCAGCATCTATTAGTTGATGGCTTTGATTCAGACCATGTCTCTATATTCAAGGCTGATTTAATTATAATCAATGAATTCAATTAACATTATCAGTCATGATCCATTTATTATGTTATTTAACAAGTAGAATTAGGCCCCTGCAAAAATGACTAAATATTTAACATTACAGATAGCAACAAATACAAAGGCAAAGATATACATATATGCATACTATATAGTCATATACTTTATAATGTAAAATTAATGACAGCAATACTCATATATATGCATGTATATGTGTGTATGTGTGTGTGCATGTATGTGTGTGTGTGTGTGTGTGTATATATATATATATATATATATATATATATATATATATAACCTACAAATTACTTTATACAACTGAACTTTTATTGGTTACTCTTTTAATGCAACATGCCTATAAGGAAAGAATGTAACGATCATCTATATTATACATATGAAGAAACAGGGTCAAAGAAGTCCATGACTTTCTCAAAGCTGCACATTTGGCAAATGACAGAACTCTAACTTCAATCAACTTCTTCTGTTTATCAAGAATATGCTCTTGACACTCTACCAGATGATAAAATGGTGAACAACAAAATGGTCTTAAAATAATTTTCATGAATCATTTTAGTTAGATTTCTACTTGGGACTTTTCTACTAAGGAAAGTGGGAAAGAAAAAACAAATAGGAAGAGTAGATTTAAAGAAAATGACAGAGGAAGGAGATAGGCAAAAAAGGAGAAGGAATGTCAATAGAAGAGGAGAAAACAATTTCTCACACAGAACTTTAAAAACACTGATTAATTTTATAGTTCAGTAATAAATATAGCCATATTTCATACATTATCACTCCTACTAGTCTACAGTCTCCTTGATAGCAAGGAACATGCTTTATTTATCTGTATATCACATTCACTTTCTAGTGAAGTGCCATGAAAATAGTTGATACTTAATAATAAATGTCCATTTGAAGTTAAAAATACAATGAAAAATTAATCTGTCAAACATTTAATGTTATACTTGGTGAAAGTCAGATGCCAAGACCATAAAGACCTATCCAATGTCATACTTACTTGTTGGAAGAATCGGGATTAGAACCCACATCTCTTGACTCAAAGACAAAATATCTTTTTCACTCTCACTTCCTTATCCCTTTTTAAGCTCTTTTGGAACATCTCAGCCCTTGCTAAAATATCTTTTTTTCACACTTTTCTCCACTTTTATTATTTTCCCTAATGAACATTATTTCCCCTTTTATAAGTTGTAACTTTCTGTACCTTATTTTCTGCTAAGTCATAATTTTGTTCTCAATTTTTTGTTAAATCATAATCTTCTATCCCTCCCTTGCCATTTTACCATATGAAAAGTAATCCATACACAACACACATAAAACCAATCCAATGAAAAAATGTGTGGGTGGCCTTATCACAGATGAAATGGTTAACAGATGCATGCATGCATGCTAGTCCTATTTCTACTTTTTGCCACAGAAGTCATGATATTAATAAATCTAGTTGATAGAATCTCAAGCATTTTAACCTGATATCTCTGTCTACCCACCAAGGCAGATTCTTCCGTATCTCTCCCAATGTCCTTCCCTACCTGGACAATGTTTATGTGGGGAGCTCCTGATTCATAATTTGATTTTGCATCTAAAGAAGACATGAGTGTATATATATATATATATATATATATATATATATATATTCACAAACATACACATATATAATTGTGTGTATGCATATACACACATACATGAACACATACATACACACATGTATACATACAAGAGAAAGACTATAGATATTCTAAGAGGTAGGGTAACAATATATGATACCAGAAAAAATCAGACATATACTTTGGTCCACTGGGACTGTGTTTATACTCACAAACCATTTCAGATTAATTCAGCTGAGGAAAATAAACAAAAAAGAAAAGAAAAGAACAACATAAAACAGCAACAACAAAAGGAATTCTACTAAAGACTCCTAAAAGAAAGTTGTTGCTTGGTAGTTTTTAAATCTGTCTTCCTGAAGACTAAAGCTTTGTCAGCTATTGCACAAAAGTTTTTAATAGATATTTTTGAATTAGCCTCTTTCTAAGACAATAAATAACCCTTCCTGTCACCCCAACATGTACACACGAAGCCTAAAGTAAAATGTTTAGAGCCTGGAGTGACTAGGCAAGGGTTTTTTTTGTTTTGTTTTGTTTTATCTGTCACCTATGGACTGTTCTGCATGAAAATAACATCTACGACAACAAAGCAAAATTGGATAGGCTATTCCAGTAAGTGGGAATAATTTGGTGTTAAGCGATGATACTGGCAAACATATTAACCTTTTAAGTCTCCCATAGCATTTTTATTGCCATCTTGAAAACATGTGCTTAGTTTTATTTGTCTTGAAAGTTAACAAAATTGGTAGCAGTGCACTTGCTGAAATAGATCACTGTATATTCAAAGATGTAGATTGCCAAAGGTGGTCATACTTCTCTGGGCTTCAGTTTCTTCATGTATAAAATAAATAGATTAGACTGTATATAAAAGCTCCTAAATTCCCTTTTAACCTCAATATTCCATGATTCTAAGTTCCAGCAATTTATTCATGTAATTTTTGACCCTGGGCCACTTTGCTCTGAATTTATACAAACCACTTCCAATCTTAATATCTGACACTGAAAATTTCACATTCTCTTTGGCTCGTATACCCACAACCAAGATGAAATCACATTCACAATGCTACTTATATTGGGTTTCCTTATGGCTATACCAAATTTTAGAGTTTGGGGATCTAGTATTAGATATAAAAAAGAAGTTTCCTAAGCAATGCATCTCTTAGAGATAGAAGAAAATCAACCAGTTAGTCTTCAGTTCTAGGAGGATCAAGGGTCAAAAGCCATGATAAGTAGAATCAATAAGCTAGAACTTTGTAGTGATTTATTCAGATGGCATGGTTCTAATTGATAGGGGTTTTGCCTTTTTTGCTCTTGAAAATTTTCCCCCTTTAGAGAGTCTTATCCCACAGAGCAATATGATGGAATATATTTTCCTTGAGTACAAAAGCTATTTCATTTTTTATCTTTACATCCCCTGTCCTTAGTAGAGTAACTATCAAAGCACCTAAAATTTGGTATATCCATAAGGAAACACACTGTAAGTAGCATTACAAACATGATTAATTCTTTTAGGATGGTGACCTTAAGGAACAATTTCGAGAAATCCCCCTCTTCAGTCACATCCATGAGCACATTTGTTTATAACAGTTCATGTCAGGTTCTCCAGAAATGCTTCCACATCTTGCCCTTTCAGCAGTTCTTCTTAAGAAAAATCTAAGAGAAATCAAAACAAATCAAAAAACAAAAATCATGGAGTCCTCAATGAATCTTGCTTTCATAAGTTAGTCTGAATTGTGATTTTTCCAAATAGACTATCCCACAATAATTTGAGGAAACCAATTCAACACAAAGAGAGACTCATCTCAACATAAAATCCAACCTATAGGAATTTAAAATAATTCATGTTGCGATCAGCCACCTTCAAGGAAATTTATCCTCTAGAAATCAAGTCACAGGTTCAAAGCCAATAAAGTAATCTTGGAGTCAAGTAAAATGACTAAAATTTTACTTTATTCCTCTCAAAAAGGTTTCATTATGAATTTCAAATATGCCATAGAGGGATTCTTTCAAAAATCTTAAAGAATGGCCTCTTTGTAAGCTCATCAATTTGACTGGGGTGCTCCTCTTACGAATCCACTATATTTACACATAGAACCAAAAGCAATTTTCAAGGTCTGTAAAAACAGAAATCCTTAGAACTGCCAGAGGTTCAAACCAAACACTACTTTATAACATCAATGACATTTGATAGTTCCCTAAATAAACAAAACGTTTTCCCCCCTCAAATTGTTTAATATTCCACTTTGGCTTGCATACAATTATTGGAATAACTATTGTACATGTTAGTGACCCACCTTAAGAATGATCTCAACATTTAGCTGTTGCACGTCTGTCAGTCCTGTGTTTCTTTTAGAACATTTTAGTGGGGTGGGGGTGGGGAAGAGGAGTGATCTTACCATATTTATAGCATTGAGAAAAACTGGAAAATCCAAGAAAGCAGGAAAAGTCTTTTACTTTCCATCAGCAAAAGAAGTCCCTAGAAATTTCACAGATGTACAAGTTTTAGGAAGCTTGGCTAGTAGGAAATTGAAATAGACTGCTGGCATTGAGCAATTGACTGATCCCAAGAAAGAAAATGGCAAGCCACCAATGTAATGAGAATATAATCTCAGTAGTGTCATACCTTATTAAATAATGTTCTCTTTTGCCTTTAGCTGTAATTGTGAGATGCATAAAGCTAGAAATTTACAGGCAGTCAACAGTCATTTACAGAATCATACAGAGTTAGAAGATATTATAGAAATAATCTAATTGAAACTCCTCAATTCAGAAATGATCAAACTAAAACATAGATTTGTAATGACTTCCATGTGGTGTCATGAGTATTTTTACTGAGGTATTCTGACTTCTTACGGCAGCTAGGTGGCTGGGCCTGGAGGCAGGAAGATTCATTTTTATAAATTCAAATCTGAACTCAGATGCACTAGCTGTGTGACCCTGGGCAAGTCATTTAACTAAATTTGATTCAGTTCTTCATCTGAAAAATAAGCTGGAGAAGGAAATGGCAAACCACTCCAATACCTTCACCAAGAAAAGCCCAAATATGTTTACAAAGAGTGAGACATGACTGAAAATAATAGAATATTCACACTTCTAAGCCAATGTCCTCTCTAGTACACTTAGCTACTTCCACTAAATTAGAAGGACATGAGAAAAAAATCATTCATTTCTTTGAGATTTAACATAGAGAGATTAATATTGATGACTTATAGATTCAATTCTCTAAAGTTATTAAAGAGTAAACTCATTTGTTGTATTATCTAAAATAGTTTTTTAAAAAACTAGTTAAAAGAGTTATATGAAAATATATATGAGTGAATGATTTTACTTCTTTTAGTTATGTATTTTATAATTAGAGACTCAAACATCTCTATGCTAAAGCTTTCTAACATTATCTACAGGGTTAAGTTTTTGCACACAGAGGGATGTCAAGATATCACTAATATAATTCTATCAAAATTATTGGGGTTTTTTGTTTTTGGTTTTTTGCGGGGCAATGGGGGTTAAGTGACTTGCCCAGGGTCACATAGGTAGTAAGTGTCAAGTGTCTGAGGCCAGATTTGAACTCAGGTACTCCTGAATCCAGGGCCGGTGCTTTATCCACTGCACCACCTAGCTGCCAATTATAGTTTTTTCTTATTAAGCTTGTGATTCTTTCTTCTCTTTCCTATTATTTATACTCCAGACTACTAAGACTTCAAAGAGAATTAAATATAGATATATTATCTCTTGCTTTCAGGATAGTATTTTACAAAGATTCTTATCTTTGTAGATAAGATATCAAAATACAGGTTAAATATTAGTACAGGTAAATAGTTTTGGTTGTTCAAATAGATGATTCCATTTTTGTTGATTAAAGATCCAGGGTTAAACTGGAAGGAAGTCCCTAAAGAATAGCTCCAAAGACATATGACTTGAACTGTTTCTATTCAAAATTTCCAAAAATAACTTAACTGAAGATACAGATAGTAATTTATTTTTCAAATTTGAAGATGACATGAATCTGGGAAGGATATCTACTATGATAGATGACTGAATCAAGATTATTAAATTATTTTGATGGACTAGAAAACAAAGCCTGAAATAAAGATTAAATTTAGTATGAATAAATATGAAGGTTTGTTTAGATTAAAAATCAATTTTACAGTAAAGAATAGGAAAGATCCATATTGATATTATTTCATTTGAGAAAGATCTAGGAGATTTAGCTGCCCACAAAGTGAATACGAGTAAGCTGGGTAAATATGCTAAAAATGTATAATGGAATTTCAAACTAAAATAAACATTAAAATTACATTTTAGGGAATAATAGTGTTATATATGTGTGTGTGTTTATAAATATATATGTGTCTATATGTATTCAATTCTGGCTAATATATTTTGAGAGTAAATCTGATGAAGAGTACTCCAAGAAGAGGGTAAAAATCATGAAGTTAATAAAAGGAAGAGACAAAAAATTGGACATATTTAGACTGAAGAAAAAATAAATATGAAGACTAAATTGATATGATACATATTTTTAAATATTTGAAGAGCTTGCCTAGAAGAGAAGTAGATTTATCCCATGTTGATTTAGATAAAATAACTATAGCAAATGGCTGGCACTAAGAATAAATGTATTTTTGCTCAACATTAAAAAAAAGAAAATATTAGCTAGAGATGTAAAACAATAAAGCAGGATATCTTTCAAGTTCGTTAGTTCATTTTCACCAGATATATTCAAGAAAAAGCTAAATAACATTTTAATGAAAGAATGTATGTGACATGGAAGTGCTCATGGACATCAAGTTTGGTCTACAACAGGAAGAAAAGTGTATTGAATTACATTTTGAAAAATGCATTGTATTTCAAATGATATCATACTGGTCCCTACAATAAGAATCCATTTTTGAGGAAAACAACTTTCTTATGATGTTAGAGGTTTGTGAATATTACATTATTATCCCCAAAGAATTTGAATTACATATAAACCAAAGGAAAAGATGAATGGTGGATGTAAGTAGGCTATAGAATATTTTAAATGGTGATGTACATCAAACGTAAGGTAAGTGGCATCATTACAAACACATCACCAGAAAAGAAACTGCATCAGTCATGCAGCAAAAGGGAAACATAAGAGATCAACAACTTGTGTTCTTCAATGGAATCCATAAAATAATAAAACATACAGAGGAATTAATCCAGCCTATTGGGGAGATGTTATCTGGAGGATTTGTTAAAAGGCATTCAGATGAATCATGCAGGTAGAATTGCATAGAAGGGCTATGATGTTTGGAGGGATTAGCAAGTTGGAATATAGATCCTTCAAAATATTTTAACATGCAAGGAAAATACAATTTTAAAGGCTATTGATATAATCTGCTCCAACAAAACCATCGTTGAAGAGATTTTAGTTATGCTACTTCCTTCAGATAACTTACTAACTATGAAACAATGTATATACAAGAAACTTATTACTACCAAATCAAGAAATGGGAAAAGAAGTTAGTTTAAAATGAAACTATGAAGAAGACAATGTTACTTATATGCTCTGTATAGGGAAATGTGAAAAATAATATAGATAACATATACATTATCTATTAAGAAATGTGAGTAGGTGAAAAATTGTCTGCCAGATTTCTCATCATATTCAATAATCAGATGTGATTAACCATTACTGAATTCCCAAACTTTTCTTCATAACAATTTGAGGTTTATACATCAAACATCATGCCTAAAAAGGTAGGGTTATTCTGGACACACAAACATACACATACATATATGTGTTTATGTGAAATATGTTTCTGTGTTGAGAGAGAGAGAGAAAGAGGGGATTTGGTTGACATAGTACTGCAACTTTATAATTTACAGAGCATCAAATCCTTAAAATATAAGCTAAGGATTCAAATTCCATCAGTATCAAAACAACAGCAGTAGAGAAGTCATTGAAATGTATTTCCTATGCAATCAAAAACAGAAATGAAAGTCTTACACATATTTTATATTTTTTTCTTTTTGACATGTAGAGATAGAAAAGTATTTATGATATCTATATTTAGTTCATCTATACCCATGAGATTACAGAAAATAATATTATTTAGTTGGTATTTGATTCAATTTGAGGTAATTTTTATCTTGAAATAACGAATGATATGAGTAAGAAGAAAACACTTCCCAAATCCATGGTCAAATACAACTTATTTCAAAGTCTATTATTTTTTTCCTTGATAGTTCTTTATTGGAATCTTGTATTTTGTATATTATTTGTCTGGCCTTATTTTTATATTTATAATCTACATCCTTACCAACTATATCATACACACACACGCGCACACACACACATACACACACACACATATAGTTTTCTGGAGACTAAAATGAAAAACAGACATATTTAATGACATAACTGGTGGTTGAAGAAGAAAGACTACCACACGCACAAAAAAGCAAGGAAAAAATCTGATACTTAATTTGTTGTAAACATAATTACTTTGATTCAAACAAAAGAGAATACAAGCAGAGAAATTGAGGCTTTGCCAAATCCTGCTTTTCACCAAGCTAAATATAAATTGTTACAAGCAGGAATTACATAGACCAGGCTGCTCAACTTCTAGCTGTGATCATATCAGTTTCCCATATGGGCCATACTAGAAAGAGATGTATGTTTTTCTTGTTGTTTTTATTTGAATAATAATGCACACATGCATGGGCAACTCAGGGAGGACTACAGCTGTAGCTACATGATACCAAACCAACCCATTTAAAATGAAACATTTGTGTCACTCACATAAATGATTTTTGAACTAGTCATTTCATCCATATAACAAAACCACTTGTCAGCTTGTTTGGCTGAGCTGATTGCTGCTTTTGGCATTGCATAAACATAACTAGTGTAAGACTCACTGAATACAGTGATTACTAATACAATCTGGCAGACTTGGAAAAAAAATCCTAGAAATTCAGGCAGATTTGAGTTCATCGTGGCTGGTCCTATTCCTATTCATAAGTAACAAGGTGTTCAGCCCTTCTGGATATTTTTTGTCATCCATCAATCTTCATGGGTCCTAGAAAAATTAACCCATCACATTGGTTTTATGTGGTAATATGGATGCAACATATACTCTGAACTCAGATACTCAAAGAAAAAGGATCTTAGCTCTCTTCCCTCCCTCCCTTTCTCCCCCTCCCCCTCTCTCTCTCTTTCTCTCTAGATAATTAGATAGATAGATGTAGATATAGATACATAGATAGATAAATAGATATACATAGACATGTAGATAGATTTTTTTTGGTGAGACAATTGGGGTTAAGTGACTTGCCCAGGGTCACACAGCTAGTAAGTGTCAAGTGTCTGAGGTTGCATTCGAACTCAGGTCCTCCTGAATCCAGGGCCAGTGCTCTATCCACTGCACCACCTGCCTACCCGATAGCTATCTTTATATGTAGATACATAAATGGATCTATATCTATATAAATGTATACATATAGATATTTATAGGGAGAGATATAGATATACACACATATGTATATATACAAACTGACATATAGATAGATAGATTATATGTATATATGTTTATGTGTATCCATATATATATTTTTTATATATATATACACATCTATGTATGTGTATATGTATATACATCTGTGTATGTGTATATATTATATATATGTATATATTTACAGAGGGAGGAAATAGAAATATTTTATATAGCTATTGACAAAATTAAGAGAGCTTTATTTTCTCCTCAGTATCCCAAATTTCTATACCAATAGGCATGGTTGATTGAATCCCTCAAATAAAATAAACAACAAATAGGAAAAAAGAGGTAGAAACAGAACGATGAAAAATTTTCTAAAATTTGTCTTAATGTAATCTGTCTATTTCAGATTTGCTTAAGGAGCTTGGTTTTACACCTCATGACAAGAACTATTTGAACCTAATTAGACAAACATAGACCTTGGGTGAGAGGGAGGTGGAAAAGAAAGGAATTTGGTGGCTAAAATGATTCAGTTACATTCCTTGTACACTATGCATTATTTAGTATCCAAGTTATTCAAAGGCAGTTTGCCATAGAAATTTCCAAAAGACCAGTAGTTCATAATGCTATCCAAGAGGGATGGTGAGTAATGAAATAGTTCCAGTTACCTGAAGTTATGTGGTATGTACAATTTACTAATAAAAGTGCTCACCAATTACAATCTTGTGAACAAAATCAAGGTAAGAACTGTCATTTTTTTTTCACGAATTTTAACTAATTAATTTGTTTATATGTGTATTTTAGGTTACTCCTTCCATACCAGTGACATTGTATTTACATATAATATATGTGAAATTCCTGGTCGAATGAAGAAATTTACTAATGCTATAAATGGAAGGTCATCTCTCCTCAAGATAAAAGTGAAAGTGATTAATAGATGATCTAACTAAGTAATGAAATGATCAATTCCAGATAGGCTAAAATAAATTCTTTAAGAAGGTAGCAAAAAAGAAAAATATTTTGAGGTGGCAGATGAGGAATCAAAATAAGCATCAGGGATTTGCTGATTGGAATAATGGAACTCAGAGGACAAAAAAGGAAGGAAGTGAAATCTTCACCATTAAGACTATACAATAGATATAAACCTCTTCTAATATTTGTGTCAAATACATAAAGTCTTGATTCTCAAGGAACAACAACCTATGTTCATCAGAACAAGATAGGTGATTCATGATCACTAGCAGGTAGAAAGAACTCTGAACCTTATATTTGGAAGGAAGTCTAGGGCTCACCTCTTCTAACCTACATATGAATAAGAATTCCTTCTACTAGCTCTAGCTTGAAGAAACTCATGAGTTCCTGTCAAAAGTGATTATTTGGAGGCAGCTAGGTGGCACACTGGATAGAGCACTGGCCCTGGAGTCAGGAGTACCGGAGTTCAATTCCGGCCTCAGACACTTAACACTTACTAGTTCTATGACCCTGGGCAAGTCACTTAACGCCAATTGCCTCACTAAAAAAAAAAAAAAAAGTGATTGTTTGGTGACTTGACAGATAGGATTATTGTTTTTTATCTTCCTGGATAGTATATAACCCACCAGATGGAAAGTCTATTGAAATTTTTAGAATTCCAAAACCCTACTCATAACTTCCAAATCATGCAGATTGTATGACACAGAAATTCTGGGTAGGAAACAAAAGAAGTGATAGTGTTTTACCACTGAAGGTCATATCTTTACAAAGGAAATAAGGCTATGTGAACAAGCTGAATATTGTTCAGTTATGAACAAGCTTATCCAAAAAACAAAATGAAAAATAACAGCATATAAAATGGACAAATAAATTGTGTACATAGGTACACTTATCTATTACATAAACATAATTCATACTCAGAGTTCTTATAACCACTAATGACTATGAATCACGATTTTTTGTTTTGTTGAGCATAGCTTGCTGGTCCTTGAGCATCTAAACTATATACATTTAGCTTATACAGTTATCTCTTCCATATTGTGATTTTATCCATTGTGGTTTTGATATATAGCTGGTTGGCATAAGAAAGTAAATGGGAATTTGGGGGGAGTTTTGCGGAAGCTGCAGATGACACATGAAGGCCAGCTGACAACACAGAAAAAGTTTAGAAACTGAGAAATGCATAAACTATATGTATAGTATTATATAACATAGCCTATAACCAAACACAAGGTGAACAACCCATTAAAGAAAAAAAACATTTCTGGTATACAGAGTGGGAAAAATTTGCTGTTAATTTTATAGATTATAGGGTCACCACACCCCTAACCCCATGATGTGGAAAGGATAACACATATGGAAAAAGACTTAGATATATTCTATATTTCTGAGTCCAGAAATTTATATGCATATATACATATTTACCATATGTAATATACACATTTATTATATTTAATACATAATTATATTTAACTACATGTGCATATTGTTATATAATCTCCTTAAGTGATAGTAGCCTAATAGGAGACTAAGGTGTCAGAAGGGCTCAGAATCTCATGAATTATTTATTCACATTATAGGAACTATATTATATCAGTTTTACCAAAAATAAATGAAATAGATACACAAAAGGAAGTAAGATCTAATTGGAAGTTTTGAAGAACACATGATAAGCTTTGCATAAAAGATAGTCGTGAAAATAATTGTATCTTATGCACCAAAAACCTGTTAGGGATTATAAGAAGTTAGGGAATGCTATTGAGTGCATCATAAGTCTTTCCAAATTAATTCAATATGGGGTTGGGAGGATGTTGTGAAAATATAATTCAGGATTAAGAACTGAGAGGTAACAAAAACTTACAAACTACACAGTATATTCCTCTCTCTCTCTCTCTCTGTCTCTGTACACACACATAAATGAACATTATAAACATTTACTTCAAGAAGATAATTGAAAGGAGATGGACATGGCAATTGGCAGCTAATGTCTCCCACAATTATATAGATTGTCTTTGATAAAAATAGACCTCTTGGGAGTAATATTTGATTCATCTGTTTGCATATAATCAGGCCAGTAATTTGTTAGAACATAGATCAAAATCAATATAAGATTATTTTAAAATGATAACAAAAACTCATCAAACCTGATAGAAAATTGAAGGGAAAAAAACCTGGGCTAATTAAGTAAGCTGATGTCTCCAAAGAAAATAAAGGAGAAGGTGAGTAGATTAAAAATTTATAGAAATTGATGCAGACAATTATCACTCCCTAAGGAATTTTAACTGATAAAAATCAATCACCTCACTGAGAAGATAGAGAATTTACAAACCATCTCAACCAGTGAACACACTATATCCTTTCCAAGAAGATAGATATGCAAGTAAATGTAACACCAGCTTAGATACTTTTTGGTAAGATTCCTACTGTGAAGAACAGTATGAAATTATGAATGGTATTCCCTCAGATAAAAATGAAAAGTATTAGAAGAAAAAACAAGTTTACATGAAAATTGACAAAAAACTCAACTAAGCCCCATCATACTGAAGATGGTTAAAGGTGAAACTAGAAGCTAAAAATGAGAGAAATAAAATTACTATAACAGATTTTGTCTCCATATTACTGTGTGCTGCATACAAAAATAAAAAAAATAAACATGGAAGCAAATCAAAAGTTTAAAAGGAAAGCTGAACTTGACCAAGTAGATGCATTGTAAGTCTATACTTGAAGCCACACAATTTTCAAGGAATTGAGGGATCAAGTCCTAAAAATTATATTCCAAAGGAGGGAATAGTACATTTATTACCAAAAGAAATTTTACTATAAAATGGGAAATATAATTTGTAATAATCTCAGACTGCATTATTACAAATAAATGACTAAGAAATTATTAATAACCAACCACTCATAAACATACATCTCCATCACATCTACAAAATTTCTTTATATAATCTACAAAAGATGTAAAATAGTAATATACCTATAAATGGAAAATTGAGGATATCCTTGATGAACTTATAAAAATTGAATAGGCGGGGCAGCTAGGTGGTACAGTGGATAAAGCACCGGCCCTGGATTCAGGAGGACCTGAGTACAAATCCAGCCTCAGACACTTGACACTTACTAGCTGTGTGACCCTGGGCAAATTACTTAACCCCCATAGCCCTGCGAAAAATTTAAGAAAAAAATAGAATAGGCAAGCTTTGAGAACTTACATTCTATAGCAGGCAACATATTTTGCAGTCACACAATTGACTAAAGTGCTGTGATGTTTAAAATCTATGTTGTGGTCACATTAAGTTATAAGGTTTAGCACCAGTATTTGGGCATTAAACATTTATTAAAGCATACAGGTATTAACATGGAGTTCAGAAAGTTAAGAAAAGGCATATCTTGGGGCAGCTAGGTGGCGCAGTGGATAGAGCACTGGCCCTGGATTCAGGAGGACCTGAGTTCAAATCCAGCCTCAGACACTTAACACTTACTAGCTGTGTGACCCTGGGCAAGTCACTTAACCCCAATTGCCTCACTAAAAAAAAAAAAAAAAAAGAAAAGGGCCTATCTCCAATAGAGTTCTGGCCTGGTTGGGTTATTCCTCAAGTCCTCCTCCATGAGCCTGCTTTAATCAGGAACTCTTTAGCAAACTGATTGTGGAAGCTTTTTATAGGTCTGGAATAGAGGCGGTCCTTACACACTGCTTCAAGCTGATTGGTTGGTGTCCTCCAAATCCATTGGTTTTGAAGGTGTTCTCAAGTTGAGTTCACAGTCTAGCTTCTGAGAACAATACCTTCTTAAGGGCTAGCCAGGTGTGATTACAATCTAGTTAACTTGAAGTAGGCTAATCAGCAGTTAATCACTCTCACTTGATTCAATCAGTATAGATTAATCTCCAGGTGGGTCTTTGAGTATCTGCTAAATTCCATTATTTCATCACAGTGAAGAGAACAGAAGAGGCTGATTTTCTTTTTATTTTCTATTAAAGAAAAATATAACCTTAAGTCTTACCTCAAACAAGGGGCATTCTATTTATATTTCAAAATCATATATGATTCCTTTAATAATGTAAAAACAGAATTTTCTTTGACAACTCTATAGTTAATAACAGAATGAAGTGTATGTTCACCAAAGATGTTTGCCATCATCCTACTAATGTCAGAGTCCAAATAGAAGAGAATCTACATAGTAATATTCTCCAAATATTTTTCAATGTGGTTGACAAAATGAAAAATATTATATGAGCCTCATACTACAGAAGCTATTAGATGAAATACAAAATTACTCAGTATTTTGATCTAAATATCTACAGGTGGAAAACCAAATGAATGACAAAGAATTACCAAATTATCTATAATATGAAGAAAATTGCCAACTTGTAAAAATTTTGTATCATTACATATATCTTAGAGCATCACTGCAAATTATGTGAGCCCAGAATTAGACAAGAAATGGACAGTAGAATGATGTGTGCCCTTGGGAAATTGTGCATTTTTTTAATGACCTCATGTTTTTCCTCTGAAATGAAGGCCTACATTTTTAATATTTATGTTCTTTTTGTGATGCTATATGTTTTTAAGTCATGTAATCATATAGCCACTGGAGGATTAAATCTTAGGTCACCCACAGGAAAATGGAAGATGCATGGTGGGCCCGAGTACAATGCAATATATTACCAATGAAGTGATATTACAGGATATACAATCTAAATGATATAAAAGAAAGACAAAGGTGAATGAAAAAAGAAGTTGGCTGGTTGTATAGAAAGAGCAAGAAGTGACAAATTGACATTGCATTTCACCATCAATAATCACTTGAAGCAAAAAGATATTAAGGATAATTTCTGTTATTCTGATCAAAGAGAACCACACACCTTTTAAAGATCTGGATGCATTTTTACCTGCACTATTGGAATTGTGCCCACATTGATGTTATTATATACATATTAAAATATTATACTGCAGATATGTAGAGCGTATAGTGCTAGTGGGATATCAAGATGGGGATTTCTTATGGGCAGTCACTGATTATGTAATAAAGAAGAGAGGAAAAGAGAATATATAAATGGTAATGTATGACTAGAGGTGAGAGTTGAAGAAATGTTAATGGAAATGTTTGCCAGTAGAGAGAAGGTTAAAGATAAAGTTCTGGGAAACATTCTGCTGACAAGGTCAGGAAAAGTACATGGAGGTTACAAGAGAGAAAAGGAATATTTAGAATTCAAAACATTTTCTGTTTCTGAAAATGAAAGAAGAGAGGAACAAATAGAAGGCTATTGACAAGAGAGAGAGACAGAGAGCTTGATATAGCTAAATAGACATAGATATAAATATATAGGTATCTAATCTATATACTATTCTAAATGGTACATAATATATAGTATATGTACAAGTGTATTCTATATATGTGTGTACACATATTTGTATATACTGCACAGAAAACAAGGAGAATAAAGACTGAATTAATGGATTTGGTCTAATTTGAGTTAATGTAAGAATTCATTGGGGATCCTTGAGAGATCAGTTTAAGTAAAATAGTGTGGGCAAAAGTGGGGGAAAGTAGGGGTGGTGAAGAAGTGGAAGCAATGGGCAGAGGAACCTTTTTATTTTTTTAAATAATAATAAACATTTTTATTTAAAGCTTTGAGTTCAGAATTCTATTCCTCCTCTCCCCACTCCCTGAGGCAATAAGCAACCAGATAAAGGTTATACATGTTCAATTATCTAAAACATTACCATATTAGTCATTTTGTATAAGAAAACTTGAATCAAAGAAAAAAATGAAAGAATTTTTTTTAAAAATAGCATGTTTCAGTCTTTTTTCAATCAATCAGTTCTTTCTTTGGAGGTGGGTAGTGCGCTATATCATTAATCCTTTGGGATTGTCTTGGATCATTGTATTGCTGAGAATAGTTAAGTCATTCACAGTTCTTCATCAAGCAATATTGGTGCCATTGTGCACAACGTTCTCCTGATTTTGTTCACTGCACTATACATCAGTTCATATAAATCTTTCCAGGTCTTTCTGAAGTTGTCCTGTTTGTCATTTCTTATAGTACAATAATAATCCATCACCATCATATACCAAAGCTTGTTTAGCCATTCCCCTACTGATGGCTATTCCTTTGATTTCCAAATCTTAGCCACCACAAAAAAGCTTCTACAAATATTTTTGTACAAATTGGTCTTTTTTTTTCTTTTGGGGGTTGTCTTTGGGATATAAACATAGCACTGGTATTGCTGGATCAAAGGGCATTCACAGTTTTATAGCCCTTTGGCTATAGGTTGAAATTGCAGAGCAACCTTTTTTTATTTTTTAAAAAAAGGAATATCCTTAAAACAAAATGTTTTAATGCTTTGGAGTTATTTTATTTGTTAGAGGCAACTAGGGTTTCAGTAGATGGAGTACCAAACTTGGAGTTAGTAAAATGTGAGATTAAATCCTACTTCAGGTACTCACTAATTGAAGGCAAAAAATCTATATCCTTTCAGCTTCTGTTTATTCTGAAAAAAGGATATAGTGCCACCCCCAACCACCCCAGGATTATGTTGACAATAACAATGAGATTATATAGGTTGACCCCAAAAGTTTTAATGGAGCTTTAAGCTTAAATCACTTCAGAAGTATAAATGCTACAACTTATAAAAATATCATTTGAAAATCTGATAAGTTTCTCTTGCACATTTTGAATTTTGTTAAATTTGACTAATAAATAATAAATAAGAGCGCCCCATTATGTTGTGTACATGTCATTTTATAGATGCTATTTTGTCAGATTTTTAGATGGGTAGAGAAGGTCTTAATGTCTCTCTGTGAGACCTTTTTTTGTTTTGTTTGTTTGTTTGTGGTTTTGTGGGATTACATCACACCTATTGTGGATGCATCAAAACCTTTTTCTTTTGATGATCTTTGGATGATGCATCAACTTGTGAAAGCTTTTATGAATTTGGAAATTTTGATAATGTGATACACAGCAAAAGAAAGTTGTTTTGTTGAATTTTAAAATAAGATTTTCAGATGTTTTTGTAAGTTAGTGGTATTTATATTTCTGGATTGATTAAAGCTTAAATATGTACTAAGATTTTGAGACATTCTGTGTATGTAAGGTACTTTGTAAACCTCCAAGTGAGATATAAATGTTAGTTATTATTGATGTTGATGATGATGATGGTTGTGTTTTTCTTAATTATATTTAGCATAATAAAACATTGTTGCACCAACTATGCAGGTAATGACAGTATAAATCATTTTGATGAGAAAAATTTAAATATTAAACTATATATTTTAAATTACTATTAATAAAACCATGATATTTTAAAAATGCTATTTTTTTTGCAGGGCAATGAGGGCTAAGTGACTTGCCCAGGGTCACACAGTGTCAAGTGTCTGAGACCGGATTTGAACTCAGGTCCTTCTGAATCCAAGGCTGGTGCTTTATCCACTGTGCCACCTAGCTGCCCCCAAAATGCTAATTTTAAAGCATGGAATTATGACCTGTAAATGGAAATTAAGTCATTTGGGATGAAGTGAACATTGTACATAATCCAAAGGGAAGGAGGAAATAAAGATCTGATCCTGTGACAACAATCTTTTGGATTAACAGAAGTAAAACAAAAAAATTGACAAGGTAAGAAAAGAAAAAAAACAAAAGAATTGTTATTTGTTTTAAAGAATAGCAAGCAGTAAAGAAGTTTATTTATTCAGGTAGTATATACTCAGGTTCCAAGAGTCTTTTTATTAAAATTCTGCTTCTGATAATTTGTTCCTCTCACCATTTTTATCTACCCTTTTCTAATGTCACAAGTACCATGGGATTTTAGCACATTAGTAAGACATGATCATAAAAACTTGTTTAAAAGCTTTGGGATGAACCATTATCAGATGGTTGCCCATTTTAGGATGTGTACAAGGAAGATAGGTTCTGTTTGCTTTAGGTTTATCATAGAACAGGGCTATGAAATTTTTAGAATTAACATCTTAGGTCTTCTAACCCAAAACTTCAATGCATGTTTAGTGGTTTTCTGAATCATCCTAAATAAATTGGAGAGATTATAATTTCCAAAGTGATTGAATAATTTGATTACAGATTGGGGCATCAGAGCATATCTATGACCCACAAACTACTTAGCAATAGAATTTGAAAAATTAGGAAAAGAATGACCTTTCATACTTGGATTATATAGCACTTCTCTATTCCCCCCTTCCTATAGTTTCCTCTATTCTTGACTGATATATCCAACTTTCTTCCTTTACTATTGTTTAATAACCATTCATAAATAATAATACTGAGCATTTATATAGTACTTGAGGGTTTGTAGTACACTTTCTATAAATTAACTCATTCATTCCCTGCCTGACACATTTTTTAATGGTTAAAAGAGTTTGGAGGCAAACACAATGACAAGAATGTAGTCTGGAAGCAAGCCAAAATGTGTGTTGGGAGGTAGCTAAAAATAAAGATTGGTAATACATTTTTAAAGCCATAGAAATTTTCCTAAAACTTGTACTTTGGTACTATGCACCCTGGAGTACTCAGTCAATCACTGTTGAAAATCTGCTTTGGATTCATTATAATTTCTAAGAGTTTGGTATCTTTTAATGAAAACATCACAACCTTATGGAAAAGCAAATTTTGTTTGCAGTCTAGAATACTGGTAACCTGCCCTAAATGCATCCTTCTTGGCAATAAGATTTTTAGCACGGGTTGACCTCTGATTTTAATGTTTGAAATACTAATAGCCTACCAAATGATCCCTCATAAATGAAATACCCAATTCTCATACTGTAATACTTGATGAAACTAAATTTCCATATGAATTCTCATGAATATGATTTTCAATTTGAGAAAAAGTCAAAAGGTGACATTAGATGAAAACATCACATTACTCAAATAGATTTATCACAAGGAAAAAAATGAAAATTACAAGAAAATGCCCTCACATTTATTGAGTGCAGATGATAAATAGGAAACATGTATACCGTTTTGCATTTTCATATTTTATATTGGTCACTTGAGACACACTAAGTGACATTTTTGCTTCTTTCTTGTACAATTTATATGACTCTGCTCCCACAGATAACAAAGAGAATCCTATGTTGACAATAGTCTGTGTGTTTACATGGCATTCTTTTTTCATTAAAATTCTGACAATATCCTTGAATACTTGGAAAAAATGTAGATTATATTAAAGAACTAAGGGAGTTACTATGTGTCCAAAGATAGAAAATTAATTCTTTCTTATGACTGACCATGTGAAGAAACTGTTGATGGAGGAAGGGAGTAGCAGTTTCAATAAGGGAATATCAAATACTATGTCAATATTTTAAAAAGCTGTTTGTTGAAGATTCAATATTTTTTCTGAGATTTAAAGATTACCTTTGGAGCACAAAATCAAAGTATAATATAATGGAAACAGTAATGTGTATAAATTGATTTTTAAAAACATACCTGATGATCTCTAATAATTATTTGTTTTTGTGGTCACCATTGCCCATTTGGAAGATTTTTGCAGAAAATTAAATAAGTGTAGATGATCCCAGACTAATTCAACAACAGAAGAGACTGAAGGCCACCAGAGCTAGGTTAGTCAAACCACCAACACTACTTTTACCACCATCTCCATTTGGACCCTTTTGGGAAGGAACCAAGACCTTGAACCCAAGATCTTTGGAAATATAATTTTCTCCCAAATCACTAGACTTGCTTCTAGCCCAGTCCCTGAAGTCACCATTTAAGGGATAGAATAATGTGGAAAAGGTGTCCACTTTCTTCATCACCACCAGAAATCCTGACCAGCTGCCACTGAAAAACAGATTAATACCCAGCACCATGGGGGAAAAGGATACAGAATTTCCTCTGAGATTCTCACCCCCACCTCATACTGTGTATCCCTGGAGAGAAGGCAGCAAAGGTCTAGGCCAATAGAGCTTCCTCCAGCACAAGAAACTTCAATTTCCTCCTGCACTAGCCTTTTCTCCAGCTTCTGGTGAGAACAAAGAGCCAATCATTTATACTGGCTTGCCTTCAAAGAATGAAATATGTATAAGCAACTAACAATGGTACAATTATTGATTATAAATTAACATCCTAGTTAATCTTTTATTTTCTGCTTTGTTTGAAGACTATGAATCAGTCTCTGAGACTGGATGTCTCAAAAAAAAAGAGAAAAGAGACTGGATGTCTCTGGATGGACTGATAAATGTAAGTTTCTTAGTTTACAAAGTTAAAGAACAGACCCTTGTTATAATTGGTCCATACCTGGGTGCTTGTTACTGCTACAAAAGATGAAGTCTAAGTAACCAGCCAGTTACTATAATTTTTTTCACTCTAACAATGTACATGAAGATTAATCAATCAATGCAGTACTTTGCATAAGGCTATCACTACTACATGTAGTGATACTCATATCAGCAAGAATTTTAAAAATATTTTCAATCAGGGGCAGCTAGGTGATGCAGTGGATAGAGCACCGGCCCTGGATGCAGGAGGACCTGAGTTCAAATCCGACCTCAGACACTTGCCACTTACTGACTGTGTAACTTGGGGCAAGTCACTTAACCCCAATTGCCTCACCAAAAAAATATATATTTTCAATCAGCTGCAAATACTCATATTCATTTGTGTCATAGTATGGGCTATCTATATATCTCATCTGCTTTATCCCTGGACATACTCTCAAATACTTAGTTAATTATTTCCAAACTTTATAATAAAGGTCACCTTATCAACATATCCCTACTTTCCTATATTTAGTTATAATCTAAACTTGTTCTGACACATGAAAGATGTTCTCATTATGCAAAAAAACCTAGACTGGCATATTAATTTGAAAGACATTCTAGAAGTTCACTATCGTGACTCACAGTAGTATGTCATCTTTTATTTCTTCACTGACTGACTAGCTCTATATACCCTGAGCTTTAACAGAGATAGCCAGAATTCTTTGTTCCTTTTTTCTTTGTGCCTCTTTTCACACAGATCTACTCTTTATAGTTATGGAGCACACCAGACACAAGTATGATACTGTACAATTCTATATGAAATGAACTGTTCCTAAGTTAGAAAATGAGTGCTATGGACGCTGAGAGTATATTTAACTCCTTAAGTTGCATTTTTAGAACTCTCCTAGAAATGACAAGCTGTTTGCTTTTGACAGTTTATGGATATGTAATAAACAAATTATAATGATTGGGAGAGGGGAAGGAGATATGAATATGTTCTAAAAACAGAAAGAAAGGGAAAATAGAAGGTAACAGAGAGGGGAATTAAAAATTAGGGGAAAGGAGTTAAGGAGGGGAAAAGGAGTTAATTAAAATGGAGCAGAAAGGAAGCAATCTGAATCCTTTCCTAAACTGAGAGCCCTGATTTGCTATAGCTAGCCACCTTGTGTGTCCTCCAATTTTCCTTATCTTTAAAGTTAGAATAATACTGTTTGTCATGTAAAACATTAATATTATCAATAATATCAAATTATAATCTTTACAAATGGACAAATTGAACAGCTACAATAAAACCTGAGTGGTTCACCTATTTTTGAAATACTCATTCTACTAAAAATATTATAGTTTTCATTCCTCTTAATTTGTGGGAGAGCTGAGTCAACCCTCACACCTTCTGAATGATGAAATAATTTCACTAAGCTCCCATCAAGGTGAAATAGGAGAGAGAAATTCCATATGTGGCACCTATCTAGGTACAATTCAATTGATAGTGAAAAAGAATTTGAGTGATTGAATTTTCTCTGACTCATAATAAAAAGCAAAATTTAGCTGTTTTCTGAGTAGCTAAATATAGATATGTGATGGAATTAAATTATCTTAACCCTCCTTCTGATTGGGTTTATTTCATTCATTATATTTGTATCCCAAGAATCTATTGCAGCTAGCAAAGTGTAGGCAATTCTCTGTTGGGACATTTTCTCTACCTTAGAATTAACAATCTCTGTGACTTACTAAAGATGACATGATGGGACTAACAAAAAAGGCTTAGGCTAAATAAGGTCCAATGGTTTTTAAAGATTTTGCTCAGGGTAAAAGATCTAGCCTTTAAGTATTGTTTTTTACTTTTTTATTCTCAATAGAAGGTAATGGGCCAGTGACTGTGCTGGATTTGCCATAAACGCTACACTTTCCCAGCTGGGTACAGGAGTAATGAATCACTGTTAGGACTTTTATAATTGGATTTATCCCCTTCCAGACTTTCTTGGCATCTAACCCTACCAGGCTTGTTTGTTGAAATTGTTTGTCATATTGAATCTATGCGACTAGATTCTAACATTGACTTCATCAAGTACCAACCATGTGACTCAAGTTACTTTAACTTTGGGAGCCTCAAATTTCATCCTCTCTAAAATGAAGAGCTTGGTTAGATTAGCTCTAAAATCCATTCCAATTGTAAAATTCTCTGATTCTTTAATAAGAATCTGACAGTTTAGATAGGTTTAGTGGGAAGAGATTGGACTGTTCAGTATTTCTCTTAGTTCTGCCTCCAAAAGACTGTTTATGACTGTGTACCTGCTAAGCACTCATAACTTTTTCAAGGAACTTGTTCAAAGCTAGTTAGAACAGTAATACAGAAACAAGGCTTTATAATAATGCCTCATAGTTCCATGGCCCTACCTATTCCCTCAGCAAAGGTTGGGGGTCCTTAAGCAAGGCAGAAATCCACTGATTTTTTTTTGTTTGTTTGTTTATCGTAGTTCTTATCCTTTCTAAGAGGACTTCCCTAGGCTGGTACAACTTGGAGTCTCCCATCTCACAATATCTGATTTCAAATATGTAAGGAAGCTGGTAAGAAATGCAAATTCATCTTCTTACTATTCTGTCATGACATAGACAATGGATACATTTATAAATTTTATGATCAGTTCGGGGTATCTTATGGATTCTCTAAGCCAATACACAAATTGATTCAAATAACAACCCTAGGTTTCATTTTTGTGCATACTGTTTTGGATCCATGATTTAATTGGTGTGTGTATTATTTCCACTTATATAGATCAAAATACCTCAACATTTAGTCATCCCAAGTGTAGTAGGGTTTTAATGTTAATCATATAAATGTTAGGCAGCTAAA
The DNA here is from genome assembly GCF_019393635.1 of Dromiciops gliroides. Classification (NCBI taxonomy): domain Eukaryota; kingdom Metazoa; phylum Chordata; class Mammalia; order Microbiotheria; family Microbiotheriidae; genus Dromiciops; species Dromiciops gliroides. The sequence goes on from NC_057864.1 coordinate 318,170,343, forward strand.
TGGTCTATTCAATAGACAACTAGAGTCAAAACCACTTATATTTAAATGTTGTTTCAGAAACTTATTAGCAGTGGAGTCCGGATGGTAGAGGCAGCAAATCTTCTGAATTCTTCCATTATTCCTCTTCCAAACAACATTAAGCTAATACCTCAAATAAAAATTGAGAGAAATAGAGAAGATAGAGGTGAGACATTATTCTAGCCTGACACAACTTAGGAGGTCACCATAGAAGTCTATGATACTAAGGTGGGCATTGCCTAGAATTTATCAGGCAGCAGCAGCAATGGTGGACTTCAGAGTCAACTATAATAGTAGGAGCAGGAGATTCAGGAACTGTTGACTCAGAAATGGTAAAAAGATCATGAAAGTGGTCAGAAAGATATTTGATGGAATTGGGTACAGCAGGTGCAGAGTGGAAACAATTATCCATAATTAGTTCTAGGTCATAATACCTGGGAGGAGAATCAAGTTTGTGATTATTTATATAGTATCAGGTATCCTTTTCACAAGACAGAGAAGAGTGCTAGAATTTGTGGTTGGAGAAGGAATGGAGACTTGGTCCTAATTCCATGACCAAGAGGAGCACTAAAAGCAAAGAGTAACAGGGAAAATGGGGAAAAGAAATGAGAGTGATGCAAGGAAAGTATAAAAAGTGAATTGGCAGTTTGGTAAAAGGACAAAATATTAGTGATACAAAAGATCTTAAAACTAAGAACTGGGAAAATTGAAGCAAATGACTCCATGAGACATTAAGAAATTATAAAAACAAGGTCAAAAGAATGAAAAATTAGAATAAAATATGAAATAACTCATCAGAAAAATGATTGGAAAACATATTAAAAAGATATAATTTAAGAATTATTGAACTACCTGAAAGCTATGATAAAAAACATCATATATAGACATTGTATTTCAAAAAGGTATAATGGAAAACTGCCCAAGTATCTTACATCAATAGAGTAAAAAATAAATTAAAAGCACTTACTGATAACATCCTAAAAGAGATTTCAAAATGAAAATTTTCAGGAATATTGTAGACAAATTCCAGAGCTTCCATGTCAAGGAGAAAATATTGCCATTATCCAAAAATTGTGGGCCCACAATTGTGATCACGCAAGATTTAGGAGCTTTCACAATAAAGAAGCAGAGGACGTGGTATGTGACATTCTAAAAGGCAAAGGAACTAGCATTATCCAAAGAAAAAAAGCCTTTCTACCAAAAGTAAAAAATGAATATTTCAGAAAATACATGACATTTGATCTTTTTTTTTATAAAGACAAGAGTTGAATAGAAAATTTAACATTCAAGTACAAGACTCAAGAGAAGCATGAAAAGAAATCATTAGGTGCTCAATAAAGTTGATCTGTTTATATATTTATAGAGGAAGATAATACATTTAACTTTAAAATGTTATCCTTTTTAACACAGTTAGGTGTATACATATATAGAGGTCATGAGTCTTAGTTATGTTGGGATTATCTCAAAAATATAGTTATGAGAAAGAGGGATACACTGTGAAAAGGGATAAGGAAGAAGCTATTTTTTCACAAAAAGAGGTACACAAAGAATAGGTTTTTAAGTGGAAGGGGAAATGGTAGGATGGCAGGCAATGCTTGAAACTCACTTTTACCAAAATTCTTTTAAAGAGGGGAGAATATACACACACTCATTCGGCATAGAAATTTATCTACACACCAGAGAAATAGAAGGCAAAGGTAACCAAAAATAGGAGTGTTATAAAAGGATGGTAGATTAAATAAGGAAGTGTTGAAATACAAAATAAACTTTTGAGGAGGAATAAGAAAAAATGAGAGAACAATAAGCAGAGAAAATGAGATGGAAGAAATACTCAGTAATTATAACTACAAATGCGATTGGGATGAGCTTGAGTATTTAAAAAAACAGATAGTAGAATGGATTAGAAACAAGGTATTGCTGGATTCTAGTTTCTCTAATAATGTTCTTGTTTCCCAAATATATAGTCAATGGAAACAAATTTATATAAAAAGAACCACTCTCCAATGGATAAATGCTCATAACACATGAATGTACGTTATTTAGAAGAAATCAGAGCTATCTATTGTCATAGTATAAATCTGGACTGCATAACATTTGCTTTATTAAGATACATACTATGATTTATTGATAATTTTATCAAAGTCATCTTACTTCCTTCTAAACTTCATTTTATTAACTGCTGTGAATTGTTGAAAAAAATTTACAGGGTCCCACATTTTCTGTCATAATTTTTTTTCTAATGCATTGATCCTTCCCCTAATTAAAAATTAGGAAAAAGAGAAGGGAAATCTAACTTATTTCAAATAAGCATAGTCAAGTAACATTAATTCATCACCATTTTGTTCATCTGTTCTCTTGTTCTTTACCATTCTGTCTGATGGTGGGTAAAGAGCCCATGGAGATATAAATTGATCAGTGTTCTTTATTCTTTCAAAGTTGTTTTTCTATGCCATGTTGTTGTGTTGTTGTTTTCCTCCATCTTAAAGATACTCTTCGTGCTTATTGCTTTTTGTTTCACAGTTATATTTGATTTATTTTTATGTTAAATTGCATGTGTTTATGCATTTCTTAGTGCATGTGTTATTCTGTTCAACCTTCATTTGTTCTTGTCTTATAAAAGTGTGATCTCATTGGCATTTCTCCTAACCCTTTTGTCCTTTGTATATTCTACTTCTCATGCATACAAATTATGAAAAATAGTAATTTCCATCCCCTTCTTTCTGCTTTTTACAAATGTCTTCTCTTTCTAATCTTAAAGCCCTCAGAAGACCACCAATACACCCACAAGATATATGGGGTCTTTTTTGTTTCAACTCTTTTAATACACTTAGAGGATATTAAGGTTCTGAAGGGAAACATTTTTTTTCTCCCTCTCTTTGAAAATTAGCACTATTAACATCATACAGCTTCCTACAATTGCTTAGTAAAATTTACCTTTCTAGGTTTATTGAGCACCTATTAAATTCTGATCTTTTAATTTTAAAATGTTAAAAAAAATTATCTCTTCCTCATTGATTAATTTCCATCCTATCAGAATATATTCAGTTTTGCAGTATAAATTATTATCGACTATAAGCTATATGTTTGCCATTTGGAATAATTTTAAGATGTCCATTTGTTTTAGTAGAAGCTGTTAGTCTTGGTCATCCTGACTGTAGTATATGCTTGTAGAAATTTTTATTTGTCATAGGAACCATTCCCCAATTGAGAGATGATCAAAAGACATGAAGTCTTCAGATGAAATAATCAAAGCCACCTATAGCCATATTAAAAAAAATGCTCTAACTCACTATTGATTGGAAAGTTTCAGATCAAAATAATTCTGGGTACTACCTTATACTTATTGTATTGGATAATAGGCCAGTAGAGGAAAATGCCAAATGTTGTGGGGGATATGGGGAAAATTAGACATTAATACGCTTTTGGTAAAGTTGTAAACTGATTCAAACATTCTGTAGAGCAATTCAGAACTATGGCCAAGGGGGCCATAAAACTGTGCATACTTTTCAATCTAGCAATACCACTACTAGGTTGGTATCCTAAAAGAGATGTTTAAAAAGTTGAATTCAAAATTGGGGTGATGCCCATCACTTGGGGAAAGGCTGAACAAATTGTGGGATGAGATTAGTATGGAAACCTATTGTGATGTAAGAAATGATGAGCAGTATGCTAACAGAATGATTTATGAAAAATGCAATCCATCTACAGAGAAAGAACTGATGGAATCTGAATACAGATTGAAGGATAATTTTTGTTCTTCTTTCTAAAGTTTTTAAATATTTTCTTTCACAACTTGATTAATGTGGAAATGTTTTGCATGACTGCACATGTATAACGTATATGGAATTGCTTGAGTTATTAAGGGGGTGGAGAGGGAGGGAGGAAGAGAATTTGTAACACAAAGTTTCAAAAATCTATGTGAAAATTTCTTTATACCTGTACCTTGGGGAAATAATTCTAAATAAATAAATATTTTGAAATCCTTGCTTTCACAGAGTCCAATGTATATTTTTCCTCCCCAGTGTCCTTGTTTTAATTGTTTAAATTATTTACATATATACATATATATTAACTTTTTGTTTGTTTTGTTGTTTTGTTTTTGGTGGGGCAATGAGGGTTAAGTGACTTGTCCAGGGTCACACAGCTAGTGTCAAGTGTCTGAGGTCAGATTTGAAATCAGGTCCTTCTGAATCCAGGGACAATGCTTTATCCACTGTGCCACCTAGCTGCCCTCTATATTAACTTTTTTTTTTATTCCAAATTATCTCCTTTCCTCTAGCTCCTCCAACATACTGAGAAGTCAAGTAATATTATATTGTAGATGCGAAATCACCCAAAATATATTTCCATATTAACCATGTATCAAAAAAGTGAGAAAAATAAAGTGAAAAAAATATACATTTTTTTTTCTCAAAATTCATCAGTTCTCTGTAGGTGGATAGCAACTATCATTATGAGTTCTTTCAAATTGTTTTGGATTGTTGTATTGGTCAGTCTTTCACAGTTGATCACTATTATAATTTTGCCATTAATATATACAATAATCTCCTGGTTCTGCTTACTTCATTTTGCATCACTTCATATAGGTCTTCCCAAAATTTTCTCAGAAATGATCACCATATCATTTCTTAAAGCAAAATAGTATACCATCACAATCATATACAACAACATATTCAGTCATTCCCCAATTAATGGACATATCCTTAATTTGCAATTCTTTGACACCACAAAAAAGATACTATGTTTCATTCCTTATAGGTCTTTTACTTTTTCTTTGATTTTTTTTGGGGGGTATAGACCTAGTAGTGCTATTGCTGGGTGTAAGGTTATGTACAGATTTATAATATTTGTATATAGTTCCAAATTGTTCTCTAGCATGATTAGACCAATTCAAACTCCACTAATAATACATTAGTGTCCTTTTTTTCCCACATGTGTCCTCCAGCATTTTGTTTTTCATTTCTGGTAGGTGTAAGGTGGTACCTCAGAACTGTCTTAATTTGCATTTCCATAATAAATAGTGATTTAGAGTGTTGTTGTTGTTGTTTTCCCCCATATAACTATGTATAACTGATTTCTTCTGGAAACCTCCTGTTCAGTAAGTCTCTGTTCAGTAAGTCTTTTTTTTGGGGGGGGGGGCAGTGGGGCAATGGCAATGAGGGTTAAGTGATTTGCCCAGTATTACATAGATAGTAAGGGTCAAGTGTCTGAGGTTGGATTTGAACTAAGGTACTTCTGAGTCCAGGGACAGTGCTTTATCTACTGTACCACCCAGCTGCCCCACAGTAAGTCTTAAATAATATTTCCTTGATTTATTTTCCAGGTTGGCTATTTTTCCATCAGTTATTTTCTATGTTCTCTTTTTTTTCAATCCTTTGATTTTTTTGTATTTTTTTTTATCTCCTGGAGACTGATTTCTGTCTGGTCTAATCCAAATATCAGAGTCCATTTCTTGGGTGAGGTTTACCATTTTCTCTTCTAAGCTACATTTATTTGTAATGATTCTTTCCTCTAGAAATTTTATTTTGTTCAGATATCTTGTTTCATATTGTCTTTGTGTAACTTTGAGCCTGTCATCAAAATTCTTATAGGATTATTCCATGTTTTTTGAAGATCTATACATTTTTGATAATTTAAAAATAATTGTTAGAGTTTCTTCCATTGTATTTTCCATTTTACTTATTCCTCTACCTAATGTTCACCTATAAGTCCCAGGAATAGGCCCTCAGGGATCTTTATGCTTTGGAGTGTTAATTTTGGGGGACTCAATACAGAGTATTAGGTACCTCATTATCCATGGGCTTGGGCTGGATTAACTATATGATGCCATATTCTTGGGTGATCAGTATAGTTTCCTGTGGCTTCCAAGATCACAACTCTGGAGATTCTGTACTCTAGGGCATTTTCTGTTTATCTTACGGCTTCCATTTCTTATTTTTATTCATTTTCCTATGCATTTCAGGGTTTTTTTTTGTTTGTTTTTTTTTGTAAAAGGTATGTGGGAGATAGGCTGCCTCCATGGGCTGCTATCTTAGGCAGAAGTTGACCTTTCATTCTAGAAAGATGACTGGCCCATTTCCTTTTCACGTCATGAGTACTCTTAGTTTTGGACTAATTTTTATGTGGTCTGGAGTTCAGTTAAAACATTACCACTTAATGGTGATTAACTTAGGTAAGTTCTAGAAATATGTTAAGGTTCAGTTCCTTAATCTGCAAAATGGTGATAATAATGCTTGCAACATCTACTTCACAATGTGGTTGTGAATAATGTATTTTATAAACTGTAAAGCACTGATAGCACTGAATAATTATGAGCTATTATCTTAGTAGTTGTTACATGTAAGTCACTGTTGGTGATATGAACAGACTGATTACAATAAACAAACATTTTTTTCCCTCTTAGCCACTTATTTTATTTACTAATGCTTTTGAGAAGAGGATGTTCTATATGTTTCTGTCTTGTACTATTAAAAGGAGATAATTCATGTATACGGCTGTCTTTGCAGTTAGAAGCAGTATGGAACCAATCAGTTTTGCAAATTCAATCAAGCTTGATTTCCTCCTCCCTGTCAATTCCAGGCCTACCTCATTATTACCTTTAGGGCTTACCCAGGATACACATGTTGATTATGCTAGTTCAATAGACTGAGTATCAGGAAGCATGTAATATTCTACATTTATAATTTTAATCTACTTTTGTGTCACAGAACATAAGACCAGAATCTGGTCTGAATTCTGTTACTTACTCCCTAGATGATGTTGGACAATGAAGGTAATATTTATCATGCATTATGTGATAGGCACTGGAAATTAAAAAACCAAATGAGGTAGGCACTTTACTCACTAAACCTCAATTTCCTACAAAGTAAGAGAGTTAGACTAGATTTCCTATAAGTTACCTTCCAGTTCTGAATTTATGGTTCTATGATTTCTTTTGCATTCTTGTATATTTTACAGAGGAGACTATTAGTGTTAAAAATCTCAGTGCAATTAGTCCATTATCATACTTGATATAAGGGAAGATTATGGATGGAGAGGAGAGAATTAAGAAGTGACTGGAGGTAAAAACAAAAAAGCATTAATAAAACAGAGGAATTATTTTAATTGTTAAAATATAATTTTCTTTTGTATGCATAACTATAAATGTTAAACCCCCAAATCACTTCCTATTAAGTATTCTAACCCACAAAATTCTCTTTTGACCTTGAAAAGCTATTAAGTAAAATGAAGTGATAAAAGATCAGACACTTTTCACAATTATTGCTCATGACAGAGGTGATCTCAAACAAGGTATAGAAGTGATTGGAAAAGATAAGCCCAAGTAAGAGAAAAGCTTTTGAAGAATTAAAATCAATGTAGTTGGGATAAAAAGGAATACTATTAAGTGGGGAAAACAAACAGATGTTTATGTCAAAGAAATAAAAGGAACTAATACTCTTGAATAGGACTGAGATGAATTTTTAAATGTATAAGCGGTACAACACAGAAGCAAATTAATTTGAAACAGGTTTTTAACATATATTATAGTTACCTTGCATAATTCAGTTTTTGAAATTACTTTTTAAATTTAACATTTTATTTTGCTAATTACATGTAAAAATGTTAACATTAATTTTTAAAAATCATAATTTCCAAACTGGAAGATAGTATGGCAGAAACTAGGCATAGACCAACATCTTACACTATCTATCAAAATAAGCTGAAAATGGGTACATGATTTAGACACAAAGGGTGACAGCATAGGTAAATTAGGAGAGGAAGTAATACTTTACCTGTTAGATCTATGGAAAGGAGAAGAATTTATGACAAAACAAAAGCTAGATAATGTTATGAAATGCAAATTGGATTATTTTGATTACATTAAATTAAAAAGGTTTTGTGTAAACAGAAGTAATAAAGCCAAAATTAGAAGGGAAGCAGAAAGCTTGGAAACATTTTTTACAGCCAGTGTTTCTGAAAAAGGACTCATTTCTAAAATGAGTCAAATTTAGGGAACCAAATCAAATTTATAAGAATGAAAGTCATTCCCTAATTGAGAAAAGATCAAAAGATGTGAACTGGCAGTTTACGGATGAAGAAATCAAAGCTATCTATTGCCATATGAAAAATGCTGTAAATTAGTATTGGAGAAGTGCAAATTAATCGGTATGAGGTACCACCCACACCTATCATATTGGCTAATATGACAAAAAAAAGAAAATAAAAAATGTTGGAGAAGTTGTGGAAAAATTGGAACACTAATGCATTGTTGCTGGAGTTGTGAACTGATTCAACCATTCTGGAGACCAATTTGGAACTATGCCTATAGGGCTATGGGGCCTTGCATACTCTTTGACCCAGTCATACAACTGGTAGGTCGGTATTCAAAAGAGATAATAAACAAGGGAAAAGACTCACATGTACAAAAATATTTACAGCTGCTCTTTTTGTGGTGGCAAAGAATTGGAAATTGAGGGAATGCCCACCAATTGGGGAATAGCTGAACAAGTTGTGGTATATGAATGTAATGGAATACTATTGTGCTATAAGAAATGATGAGCAGGCAGATTATAGAAAAACCTGGAGAGATTTAAGTGGACTGATGCTGCAAATTCATCCTTTTAATTTTTAATACTGGTAATTAGGTTTTCTTGTCTTTTTAAAAATCAAATTAACCAAAGGTTCATCTCTTTTATTGATTTTTAATAACACCAGTTCTATTTACTAATTCTATAGTTTTCCTACTTTCAATTTTATTAATCTCTCCTTTGATTTTCAGAATGTCATATTTAATATTTAATTTGGAAATATATTACTTCTTTCAAGATAGAGCTCAAACTCATACTTTTACATTAATTTTTTCTTAATACCTCCAATTTGTATTGCCATAATTTCCTAACGTATTTTTTGTATTTATTCTGTATGTACTTATATATGGATATAAGCCTATCCCCAGAATATAAGCTCTTTGAGAGTAAACATTTATTTTCCCATTTATTATATTTCTAGCTCCAGTAATACCCTGCCTAGAGCATCATCATCATCACCACCAACACCATTATAGCTACTAGAATCTTCATAGTCTTTAAAGTTTTACAAAGCTCTTAACATATACCACCTAATTTTATCTTCACAGCAACCATTCAAGGTAGGTGTGATTATTCACATTTTAGAGATGAAGAAGATGAGGCAGAGGTTAATTGACTTACCAAGGGTCACACAGCTAATAAATATCTAAAGTTGGATTGGAACTTAGGTCTTCTTGAGTTCAGGTCTGGCACTCTTTTCATAGCACCACCTATCAGTTTCATAGTAGGCACTTAATAAATGCTAGTTGATTGAATTAATTTTCCTATCATCACATATGGTCCTCAGAAGTCATCAAGTTTGCTGGAATTTTTATTAAAATACTAAGTAACTCAGCAATAATTTCCAGACACCAAAGTCACTGGTAATGAATACATCTCTAAATTATGTTTGACAGTAAGAAACAAAAAGAGGCTGGTGGTGCTTTTAGACTTATAAAAAGTCTAGCAATATTTATGTCTCTGTATTTACATCACTTATTCAATCTTCTTCCTCACACTCATGCTTAGATCTATAGTACCAGCAAGCTTTTAAGAAAATACAATGAGCATTAATGAAATCTGGAAATAATTTGTATGTGTTTGTGAACATGTCTGTATTTGTTGTTAGGGAAATGCTTTGGTTTCCAAAACTATGAATGGTGAATCCATCTTACATTGTTAGAATAAACTTAACATTGGAATTAAAAATGTAAAGATCAAGCAAGGATGTTATGTTACTTGACAAAATCTCCCAAGGAATTGCAAAACCTCATCAGAATTCATTTTGAATTCACTTCAGGACACTAAATTTTGCTGTAGCAACTCTCACTCAGCTAGCTTTTCAATCTTTGAAATTTACAGATGAGACACTCTATTATTTTACTGCTTTGGTTCATTTAAGTTCAGGCTTTTCACTTGACTCATTTATAGCAATCTTATCCAAGATTACCAATGGATATACTACTTTCAAAAAGATGTTCGCTAAGGTTCTCCCTCTAAATTCTCACACTATGATTTGTACCTAGTTAATTGCACCTTTTTATTATATTTTTTCCATTCTACATTAATTTTATTTTTGTTTATAGCTCACTGATCATGAAACATGTCTTAAACTGCTTTGTATACTGTTCAATGACAAGAATAGTATTTTGTTGTTGTTATTTGCTATAATATTAATTAATTATTCAAAAAAGTCCTATTTTGATAACTTACTAAAACAAAGAAGGGATACTAGGTTATCCTAGGCTCCAGAAAGTTTGGCAGATTACATCAAATGCAAATTTCATGGATCCAGTGACAGACTGCATCTTCTTACATAAGAACATACATCAGACAAGATAGGTTAATTTCAGATTTACTCCTCACCAGTGGTTCCTCCATTCAGTGATCATTTGTTTTTGTCATGTAGCTTATTACATTATTATGAATTTCATACTTATGAAATTCAAGAATTAAATGGTGTAAATAATTATGTAAATATGAATATATATACATCAAGCTTTGTATAGTTGTATGAATATCTAACTATATATTTGTTAAAATGTGATATATTTATATATATGTGTGTATACATATATGTATATACACCAACATAAATACACACACACACACACACACATATATATATATATATATATATATATATATATATATATATATATGTATGAATTTCACAGACACACAGGTGTGGTATGTGTTTCAGCAGCAAAGCCCCAAAATGGAAACAATATATCAGAAGGCAACATGCAGTATCATTATCATTGAGAGGTATGCCATACAAAGACATATACAGTAGGTGGGTGTAGGTATGTATTTGTTTATGGTGATAGCATTACTCACTACCTAATACAATAAATAACATTAAGAGCCCAATTATTGGATTGACCTTAGTAAGTCTAACATTTCCATCATAAGTTTTTGCAGCATATTCAATTGTACTTCCTAATGTGGTACAAATATTTTTAATAGGAGCCTTTTCTGTTATTTTTTTATTGATTTTATTTCTACAAAAAGGAATCACCCTAATTCAGTCTTATGATTTACATATTAATATAGTATTGTATTTTCACCCATATTAACTAATTATATAGAAAAAGAGACATTTACTCCATTGAATGAGTGCACAATATCTGTACTCAATCATCCAAAGGCTTACAGGTTGTTTGCAAAAAGAAAAGTCCGATTGTGATAGCCTGGAAGTTTTGGCTCAGTGACAAAATAAAATCAAGGTTCAGTACCCAAACCTTGTTTCATTCAAACCATCTTTAAAAATTGTATTTGAATGTATAGATTTTGAAATTGTGTTATCCTTTAAACTTTTGAAAAAGTATCATGTTGCTGCATATACAAGCATAACACTACTTGCTGGATGGTGTTATTCTGGAATACTATATGTGAAGTGACAACCAAAGAAACTTGATCCAATCATGCATTATTATGTCCTATAAAAGCAGACATGGTGATTGAAAGAAAAACAGTTATTTTCAAGTTTTCATATGGGTACCCCACTGAAATAGGTTTTTATTCATAATTTTGCTAAACAGGCCTGACAATCCTCGATTAATATACTCAAAGTTAAAGGCGTATTTTACTTTGAATACAACCTACATATTAAAATGGATATTCACATTGACTTGTGCAAAGCCAGATGGGTCTTTTGGCTTCATTCCCTAATAATCCTTTAAGAAAATATTATAATGTGAGAACTCATTAATTAAAAGGACACAAGTATATAATTTCTGGCAGAGGTATTTTCTAGAAATTCTGAAAATTTATAGTCAGGTCTTATTAAGGTCTAAAATCACAGTCTTTCTCAATCCCTAAAACCTTGCCATCACAATGGAAATAAAAGTTTGAGACTGAGTTTCAGGGTTCCTGACAAAAAATAACTATCAGTGTTTAAGTAGTAATGTCCCTAAATGGAGGCAAGAGAGAAGAAAGTAGCAATGCTGCTATTGATATCATTGAGAGATATGCCAAAGATTTAGTTTTTAGTTTATCTCAATTCACTGGAGCAATAAATGAGTATGACCATTGACACATTGAGTAGAAAATGGTGAGAGTTTCATTAACATTAATTTATCACAATATATTTAATTCCAGATTACCTTTATTGTGCTTTCAAATTAAATCAATTCTCTTCTAACTTTTCAACCAAATAAAAATTTCAATAAAACATTAACCACTAGAGTCAGGGAAATCCAAAAAGCTGGCCCAAATTTCTACTTATTATAGTTCTAAATTATTTAAATTACATTTTGTTGATACATTTTCTTTTGTGTCACACACCCTTACCAGAATAATACTCCTCTCCTAACCAGCTATTCATTCTTATTAACAGAGAACATAAGGACAAAGGGGGGAGGAGATTCAACAAAGATAATCAATGCATCAATTAAGTGAATCTGATAGTATATGAAAAGTTGCCCAACCTTGGTCACCCAATTTGGTAAGAAAGGGAAATAAATGCATTTCATCATTTCTTCTTGGGATCAAGCTTAGTAATTAACATTTCACAGGATTCAGTCTCAATTTTGTAATTGTCCTTTCCATCTATGTTATAGTCATTCTGCATGCCATTTCCTTCTTCTGGTTACTTCACTAAATATTTTCAACTTAAATGTTCTATTAAATAGTATAATTGTTTTCTTTAAGTGATGGAAATCACTATTTTACTGGTTAGATTTTGTTTGTTTTATGCTTTGAATACATAATCTGAAGCTATTTATCAAAATAAAGTGGGAGGAGAAAACTAGGTCAAAAGAGATTGGTTTAAAGATGAAGTTTCCTATATTAGGCCATTCCAACATGAATCAAAAATTTCAGTATGCTGATTCCTTTATGCTCCATGGTCATATGATAATAAATATTTGTGCAAGAAATGGGCCTCTAAGAATCAAGCAATTTGATCAAGGGGGAAATATAATTTATGATTCCATCACCCAATGATGTGGCCACTTCCCTGCTCCAAGTGGGGATTTGAAGTAATTTTATACAGATATTTCCAACTCCTCAGATCTTTCCAACTCTTTCCTATACCTTTTCTATTCTCCCTGAGATATCCAAGTAAATTAAAGAGTAATTTTTTAAAAGTTGATTTAACTGAAGATTGAATTAGATTTGTTTTACTTTTGCTTTGATATATGGACATAACCACAGAAATATTGTCAGTTAAACTGCTAGAAGCATTCCTCTTTATGTTTTTTTAAGCATAACATCCTATTCTTGGCTATACTTGGAAGAAAATAGAAATGGATATATTATATTTGTGTTTGCATATTTTTTTAAAAGAATCACCTCTGTGTTCCGTGGAGACAGTAGAGGTAATACAAATTATTTATATCAAGAATAGAGCATTAACAGCTTTCATGTTTATTTTTAAAGGAAAACTAATATAAAATTATTATTTTTTTCTTTTTTGAAAAAGTGATTAAACTGTAATTGAAAAATCTTGGTAGATAATCTCAGATGCCAAATTCATGAATGTTGAATTAAAATTAAAATTGACCTGGATGGGAGAACTGTCACATGGATCATAAGCTAGCTGGAGAACTAGAAACACAGAATAATGATAAATGGCAAAATATCAACATGAAAAGAGATATGCTTGATTGACACTACCACATGGATTAACTTTGGAACTGTTATATAAATTATACTTTCTAATAAAATTTAAAATGAATCTATATTTTGATGAAAAAATGACACCAAATTTAGCTACAAGTTTACCATGAATAAGAGAAAGCAATAATAATAGGAATAATTAATGATTAATATAGTACTTTAAGACGCAAGGTATGATGGACGATGGATGGATGGACGGATGATGGACAGACGGACGGGATGGATCCAGATGTCTCTGGAGGAGACTGTGAGGTTGGTGAGTGACCTAGAAAATCTTTTCCTCCTTTAAATCTCATTCACTCCAAGTCATGACATTCATACAATGGCACGGTCCTCTTAGAAAATGAAGGACAACCAACTTAAATGAATAGTTACAGACAATCACAAATGCTGTGGTTCCAAGGATATTATCCTTTTCCATTTTTAAACTTCTTTACTTCTGTCAGAACTCCACAGAAATGAGCAGGTTTATTTTAATTTTTTCCCCCATTTCGTTTAAGTGACATATGTACCAACCACGCTTGTTCTATTGATTATCCTTTCCACATTAGGTAATTTTTAGCCTTTCAAGGAGTTGTCAAAGTCTTTCTTCACTTGCAAAGCATTTGAGATCTCCTCCAAGCCTCTGATAAGTCATCGTGCAAGATTCTGAAAGGATGAAATTAAACTGTACTCCATGTATTATTATAATGGTTCTCATATCTTGACTCTAAGTAACATTGGCCATCCAATTAATGAGGTCAAAATGTTCTATCACATTTCTTTTCCAAGACAAGTGTACTCTATTTCCTAAACCAGGCAACAATAAAACAAACTCCAGATAATTATCATTAATAAATTCCAATTCAAAACATTTTATTACAAGCTATGCAAAAAATGACATTTTTTTCTTGAAGAAAACATTTATTAGAATCAAGTTGGATTTGTAGCACAAATTCAAACACGTCCAAGACTAGGAAATCAACATGTCTAGGTCTACAAATTGTTATACACTACATTGAGGGAACAAAGTTGTTGCAAATATGCACATCATTGAAGTGGGAAATCATAAGAAACTAATTATAACTACATGATAGGAAATTTTTAAAAACGCCATCAATGTATTCAATTCTAAATATAATAAAATATCACTGATACATAAATCTGGTCAAGAAAGACTGAATATCTGTAGTATAAAGTCTGAGCTTTCTAAAAAACGTGGATTTTGATAAAAATGTCTAAGTGAATAACATGCAATAGAAAGAATCATTTCAAAATTCCTTTAAGCACACTTTTGAATTTGTTTATAATTCCATGAATGTAACAGGTAGTGTCATTTAGTAAAAAAAAAAAAAAAAGTATTGAAGTAAAAGCAACATTGCCTCTTTATTCAATATCTTCTGTAACAGATGTCGATGATAAACTGCACCTATCTCTGTGAAGCTAAGTTGTGCAGTGGATAGAATAACAGGCCTATATTAAAGAAGACTTATCTTGCTGACTTCAAATCTGGCCATAGACACAATAGTTGTATGACCCTGGGCAAGTCACTTAACTCTGTTTACCTAACTTGCTTCATTTTTAAAATGAGCTGGGGAAGGGAATGGCAACACTCTAGTGTCTTTCCCAAGAAAACCCTAAATGGGGTCATGCTGAGTCTGACACAATTAAAATGACAGAACAACAGTCATTTAGACAACAACAACAAAAAAAACCACTCCACTATCTTTGCCAACAAAATCCTAAATGGGGCAAAGAAGTATCAGACACAACTGAAAATGGCTGAGCAACAACATTCTCTGTGAAGCTGTTTTATTATTATTGCTGTGATCCTCATACAGAAAACAGGAAAGGATAACCAAGAATATTATGCCAAGAGATCTCATGTATGTGTACATGTATGTGTGTATAGCTACATGTATATGAGTGTGTATGTATATACGTGTGTGTGCATATATATGCACACATATATGTGATACAAAATATATATGCTACATACATATATTCACATATGTGTGATATATAACCAGCAAGAAATGGTCTCTTCTAGAAAACTGTAAAAATAGTTTTCATGTGATTGCAAAGAAAAATGAGTAATATTCTGTTATATATGAGCTAATTATTTACAACAGTTATCAAATGGAAGCTATTATTTAGCAGATGAAATTATAGTAAATTTTCCCCAAATTTTTCCTTTAAAAATTCAATCCTATAGAGATGACAAATGGTAATAAGCTTAATTTTTTGAACTGATACTTGTTTGGGTAACACAATTCCAAATAAAACCTCTAAGCCATTGACATAGACAGATCATATTGTTTGAACAATGCTTTTAGAGGAAGAGTCAATGCATTTCTTGATTAGAGGGTATTCTATTCACAATGGAATTCAATATTGATTAGTTGCAATAGAATACAATTAATAAAATCAAATAATTTGTCAAAATGCAGTTATTTTTCTATTTCTTTAGCACATGATATATTTTCCCAATGAAAAATATTGTTCATGCACCTATCACATATTTTCAGTAAATGCTTATAAATGATATTATGTATTTTTCTAGATTGCCATCAATAGTAAGATTCTCCAAGGATTTTTAAAAAATTTATTATAACAATCGCCCTTAAATGGAAATATGCATTGTATACACACACATATCTGTATGTGTGTACATATACATATGTATGCATACACACACATGTGTGTATATATTCTTCATCCTGAACCAGCAATATTTTGGTGCCTATGAAGACACCTGAAAAGCATCAGCTAGAGTTACAATATTCAGTGAAAACAGTTTTTCTTAACATTCATCTTTTTAATGGAAATTTCTCAGTCAACGATAGGTAATTGATTCGTGGACTGATTTTGTTCTTTTCTAATGTACATCAGTGTGCAGTGATTCATGGGTTCATTTCAAAATATTTGACCAAAGGAACCTGCACCCCTGAGCATTAAACATTTGATCAATATAAGAGTTTCAGGATAGAAAGTAGTGCTAAAAGTTTATTCATTCAGTGCACTCTTTAAAGATGATTAACTGTCTTTATTATATTAAAGCAAACCCAAAGCCATCTGCCAAAGGCGATTGTGTCCAAGCACTGAAACCATTTCATGTGAAAACTCATTTTCAGGCTCCTAATTATTTTTCATTATAGTGGCAGTGTGGAATAGATTGGAATTGGACAGTAATTGCCAGGTCTGAGCAGTGTGGACCATTGCAATGTATCAGTTTAGATGAAGTGTGACAAGGATACATCTAGCTACTATATAAGTTCCATTAAGCAACTTCCCTGTCCCTGATCATGTAACACTTCATAGAATGTGGTCAGCACAAGGTCATAATAATGGGTTTCTGACTGACTTCAAGTATTTTGTACAAGTGCAAGCTGTTAACCCCCTGTGTTAGCATTGTTCTGGTAATGTCCAGTTATTACACTTGTCAAAAGTATCTATTTCTCTACAAAAGAGAAGTGAACTTTAAAAGGGACATCTTTCTAAACTTGTGCAACTTCTCAGATACTTTTAGGTACTATTTTTTAAAAGTCCCTGAAGGGAAAACTATTTCTTCAGATGGGATTATCTCAGTCTGTGAAATATTGTTAATATTTGCTCTAGGTATTGTTCCTAAAAAAAACAAACAAAAGAAATTAAACAGACTTGGTCTCCAAAAAAGAAAGTTTGATTATTTTGATCAAACTGGTTACAAGATAATATATTTAAGGGTGGAAATAATTTCAGAAGTCATTTAGTCCAACATCTCAGTTACACAAATGAGAAAACTGAAGTCCACCATAGTGAGTGTCTAATGTAGCATAGGCAGGATTTGAGATTCAAACCTAGGTAGTACATTTTACACTGGCCCACCAAAAGATCCAATTTCTTAGGCATACAGTTATAACCTTAAGAAAAGCCTTTACTTAATGGATATCATGGTGATCATATAAATGTACATTTCTCCTCTCTTCTTTCCAAGATGAAGAAAAGATTTCTGTTACTTCTTACCTCTCATTTTGCTCAAAACTAGAAGTCTCCACTTATTTATAAGCGATGTATTTAATTCCTATAATATTCTCATCATCTATCATGTTAATTAAACTATAAATTTAGACTTTAACTACGTAGTCTAACTTATGAAAAAACTCCTTGCTGTGGAGTCAGCTTTTACATGTTTATTCAACAACTGTATGTAAGAGATTTCTATCTTCTTTATTTCCTTGAAGTGGAATGACCAGTATTTCTTGTTCTTTTTCATTTCTTCTCCAGCAGTAATAGTTCATATCTACTGATGCCTTAGAGTTCAAAAGGGCTTTCAGTCATCAAGACCGTTCACTAAATTTTACAGATGAGAAAATGAGGGCAATGCCCAATTTTAATTATCCAGCAGGTAGCACAACTGGGATTTGAACAGTGTTCTTCTGCCTCCAGAATACAGCTCCCTTTTCATCACACCATACATTCTCTCTCATTTTAAAACCATTACATAGCCACCTCTAGAGTTAATATTTCTCAGCTCAAGATTTTGTTCAATTATTAGCTATGCATTTATTTTTCCCAGAGACAGTATAGAAATCATTTTATAGTAATTGTGAAAACATGTTATTTAAATTCTTCCTATGTTTTTCACCACTAAAACTTCCTATAATACCTAAAAATTCTTATTATATGACTAAAACAGTTGAAAAAATGTTTATAAAACTGGTCAAAAAAGTTGTTCTCATAAAAAGGTTGTTCTCATTTTAAAAAGAATGAAAGTATTCAGAAAAAAATTGATTAAATTGATGGATGTAGCCCTCCCCAAACAATGACACATGTCACCATAGATACCTCCTTTGGCTGAGATTTATCAGCTACAATTATCCATAGGTAGAGAAGAGCTGAGTGGTTTAGAGTAGAAAACAAGTAAAATGGTTCATGGAAAGTATTTTTTTTCTTTAATTCTTTATAGACTAGATCAACTCACATGATCAGTAAAAGAAATGGAGATACTTCAGTGATCCATTAAAAGAAATTCAGGTCAAATTGCCACAAAGACAAGAGCCAACAAGACAGGCCCGTTTCCCAAATCAAATGGCATTTTTCAAAACCATGCTGGATAAAGTATGCAAATCCAATTTTGTTCTCCTTATGTAGATCCCATCATATCTCCCACTTTAAAATTATTAGCGTTCTTCTGGCATTGAGGTGTAGGACTTGGTCCCCTTCATCCAAAAGTACATGTGGCAAGTTAAAAAAAATAACCCAATGTTGAATTTTTTTTCAAATAAAAGCACTCATTTATATTAAAAACACAACAAAGCATATCCATAGAGGGATCTTTAAATTATGAAAAAATGAATATATCTAAAATAAAAAGCTATCATTATATAACATTATACACCATTATACAATGGTGATATGATAGAAGCTTTCTACCACAAAATACATGATTAAAGGAAGAATGCCTCCTTTCCCAGATGTTATTTCACATAATTACATAAATTAGAGCAGTATAAAAATTCCAAATGAAATTAAACCCATGGAAATAAACCAAAAAATCCAAAATTATATATATTTATTGATGGCCTTGTGGCTTACTTAGAAAAATCCAAAAGAATCATAAAAGAAAGTATTATAGAAAATAGCTTTGGGTATGAGTGTGTGCATATGCATATATACAAGTATAACACAAAAATTCAGGAGGGAATAAATAAAAGAAACAATCTAAGAATTCATTTTCTAAGGAATACTCATGATAGGTAGAAAGATGATAGAGACAGGGAGACACAGATAAATAGATAGATAAATAGATAGAATTACATTTTCTTAAAACTAAAATATGATTTAAATGAAGGGATGTTATCAGGCCTCAGACACTTGACACTTACTAGCTGTGTAACCCTAGGCAAGTCACTTAACCCCATTGCCCTGCCAAAGTAAATGAATGAATGAATGGATAGATGGATGGAAGCATAGATAGATAAATGAATTTAATTAAGTAAATAAAAATGGATGGATGAATGAATGAATAAAAAAATAAATGGATGGATGAATGAATGAATAGTGGGATGTTCATGGCTCATGGCTAGATTGTGCCAATAAATATGATAATAGTATCATACATTTACAGATTTAGTGCTAACATAACTAACCTACAAAGGGCATATTTTCTAAATTTAGACAAAATGAGCAAAATATCATTTGTAGAAATAAAATATCTTGTCTCAAGGGAAATTGTGCATTTTTTAAAAAGTTTAAAAAGAAGTGGGAAGAGCAATTCCAGAGCTAAAATTATAATCGAATAATTATCAAAATTATTTTCTACTGATAAATAGAAAAGTAGAATATATAGTATAATATACTAGAAAAAATCAAACAACTGAATTCAATATCACAGTTTTCAATTATACAAGAAGACACACCTCTTGGGGATAACTTATGATTTCTTAGGAATTTCTAGGAAAACTGCAAAAGGGCTTCTAACAATTTAGGTTTGGTCTAACATTTTACAACACATATCACAATAAGCTAAAAAGCATAAATTATTTGCATATCAAGGTTCATACTATACTATTTAAAAATAGAAAAATAAGTAGATCAGATAGTTTTCATAGCTGTCATTACATAGAAGCCATCTCGTCCAAATAAATAATAGCAGTTCTCACGAAAGATAAACTAGACTAAGTAAAATTTAAGATTTTAGATTAGCAAAATTAAGAAAAGATAGGAAGCAGTCAAGTCAAGAAAATATCTGTCAGTTGTCCCTGTTAAGAATCTGATTATATATACATTTGTAGGTATGTAGGCATATTTGTGTATACATATTTAATATATAGCAAAGTAACACAAATGCAAGGTATTTCAACTTTCCCTTCTTTTCAAAAGTATTCACATGAAAGATTATTCTAAATTCTTAATTATAAGAGAATTGAAAAACAAATCTTATGTTTTACCTCACACCTCAAAAATTGGGATAATGAATAATGGAAACAATAAATTTTACAAGGATTATGGAAAGACACATACTGACATGCTCTTGATGGAACTCTGTATGAGGTAATCAATCTGGCCAATAACTAATCATTATTCTAAGAAAGTAACTAAAATGTCCATACCTTTGACTCAGAGATGCTTCTTCTAGAAATACTCAAAAGAGCTCACAATATTTTTCAGAATATATTCTAAACAGGATAAAGTACAAAAAAAATGCTCATTGATTGGAGAATGCATAAAAGAAGTTGAACATAAATGTAGTGTTTTATTATGTGTCAGACTTTTATGTCTTACCTAGTAATTTTCTGATCTCCCCCCTCCCCCCCTGCCCCCCCTCCAGATATCCAGTGGAGGGAAAGATGGGGGAAGTGCAGGGGAGGGAGTGAACCTTACTTTCATCAGAATTGCCTCAAAGAGGGAATAACATACTCACTAAATTGGGTATAGTAATCTATTTTACTCTGCAGGAAAATATGTGGGAAAAAGAATGAAGGGGAAGGGGTGATAGAAAGAACGGCAGATTGGGGGAGGGGGGTAGTTAGAAGCAAAACACTTTTGAGTCAGATTTATTAAAAGAAGATCCATTACCCAATTCATAAATGATTAAAAAGATATAGAGTTTTCAGATGAAATAATCAAAGCTATCTATAGCCATATAAAAATGCTCTAAATATTGATTAGAAAGATGCAAGTCAAAACAATTCTGGGGTACTGTCTCATAACTGTTGGATTAGATAATAAAACATCAGAGGAAAATGACAAATATTTTGGGGGATATGGGAAAAACGAGACATTAATGCACTGTTTGGTGGAGTTGTAAAGTGATTTAAACATTCTGTTTGTTTGTTTTTTTAGTGAGGCAATTGGGGTTAAGTGACTTGCCCAGGGTGACACAGCTAGTAAGTGTTAAGTATCTGAGGCCGGATTTGAATTCAGGTACTCCTGACTCCAGGGCCGGTGCTCTATCCACTGCACCATCTAGCTGCCAGATTTAAACATTCTGTAGAGCAATTATGAACAATGGCTAAAAGGCTATAAAACCATGCATACTCTTTGACCCAGAAATACCACTACTAGGTTGATATCCAAAAAGAAATAAAAAACCCAAAAGTTGAACTACTTATATGTACAAAAAATATTTATGGCAGTACTTTTCTGGTGCAAAGTATTTGAAATTGAGGACATGCCCAATAATTGGGGAATGGCTAAACAAATTGTGGGATAAGATTATTATGGAACACTGTTTTGCTATAAGAAATGATGAAGAAAAACCTGGAAAGACTTAGATGAGCTGATGCAAAGTGAAAGTAACAGCAATAGATTTTGAGAGGCAGAGTCAAGATGTCAGAGAGGAATCAGCATGATGAGCTCTCCTTCTGTTCCCTCAAAAAGAACATTAAATCAAGCCTCTGGACGGAATCTGAAACTATAGAACCTGCAAAGAGACAGAGAGACACAGTCTTCCAACCAGAGATAATTTAGAAGACTTCAGGAAAAGGTCGGTCTGACTCAGGCAAAAGGGAAGCTCCGCGCACGGCAGCAACCCAGCACTGAGGGGGTTGGGGCAAGTCAGCAGGAGCTGTGGGCCACAGTCGAACAACTGAGGCCCCTGGAACCTGGCTCAAAAATCTGGTGGCCAAGAAGGACAGTAGAAAAACCTACCTGCACCAGCCAAGAGGGCTAGTTGCCAGCTGTAAGGCCACGAACAGGACAGGCACAACTAGTCCTACTGATACTAGCTCGCTCAGATAGGAAGTGTGGGGTGGGGGAAAGCCCTCTGTGGCTGGAAGATAAGGAATCCATGAGACACCAGAAATCAGTCAAGCAGAATCAAAAGAAAGAAAAAATAGAAGAAAATGTGAAATACCTCATTGGAAAGACAACTGATCTGGAAAACAGATCCAGGGGAGAAAATTTAAGAATCATTGGACTGCCTGAAAGCCATTATCAGAGAAAGAATCTAGATACCATATTCCAGGAAGTTATTAAGGAGAACTGCGCTGATATCATAGAATCAGAGGATAAAATCATCATTGAAAGAATCCACTGATCACCTCCTGAAAGAGGACCCAAAAGGAAAACTCCAAGGAATATTGTAGCCAAATTCCAGAATTATCAGGTGAAGGAGAAAATACTCCAAGCATCCAGAAAGTAGCAATTTAAATATCATGGAGCCACAGTCAGGATTGTTCAGGACCTGTCAGCTTCAACATTAAAGGACCGCAAGGCTTGGAATATGATATTCCAGAAGGCAAAGGAGCTTGGATTGTAGCCAAGAATCTATTACCCAGCAAAAATGAGCATTCTCTTTCAGGGGAAAAGATGGACATTCAAAGACATTGGGGACTTTCAATGTTTCCTGAGGAAAAGACCAGAACTGAATAGAAAATTCAAACATACAAGACTCAAGAGAAGTTTAAAAAGGTAAACAGAGGGAAAAAAAGTTACTCAATTAGGTTAAACTGTTTACATCCCTACATGGGAAGATAATACTCATAACCCTTAAGAACTATAAATGTATTTGGGCAGAGAGAAAGACTTTACACAGAAGGTATAAATAT
This sequence comes from Dromiciops gliroides, assembly GCF_019393635.1. Lineage (NCBI taxonomy): Eukaryota > Metazoa > Chordata > Mammalia > Microbiotheria > Microbiotheriidae > Dromiciops > Dromiciops gliroides. The sequence continues at coordinate 318,193,543 of NC_057864.1, forward strand.
AAATTGTCTTTGATGTGATAATACAAAGAAAATTAAGGGGTTAAAAAGGGAGTCTATGGGGAGGAGAGCAAATGGGAGGGGGAACGGGGTAAATTACATCATAAGAAGAGGTAAAAAAAAATCCTATTACAATGGAGGGAAAGACAGGAGAGGTAAACATTGTTTCAACCCTACTCTCACTAGATTTGATTCAAAAAGGGAATAACATATACATTCATTGGGATAAAGAAACTTAGCTTATTCTCTAGGGAAGCAAAAGGGGAAGGGAAAGGGGGGGACTGATAGAAGGGAGGACAAAAGCAAGGGAGAAAATGGTAAAGAAAAGAGAGGGGGATGATAAAAAGTGAGGGTATATTGGGAGACACAGGGGTAAGAAGCAAAACATTGGTGAGAAGGAATAGGGTGAAAGAAGCAGGGGGGAAAAGTACAAAGGGGGTAAATAGAATGGAGGGGAAGAGACAGTGATAATAACCGTGAATGGGATGAACTCTGCTATAAAACAGAAGCAAATTGCAGAGTGGATTAAAAACCAGAATCCTACAATATGCTGTATACAAGAAACACATTTGAAGCAGATAGATACACACAGAGTAAAAGTAAAAGGCTGGAGCAGAACATATTATGCTTCAGCTAAAGTAAAAAAAAGCAGGTGTAGCAATACTTATCTCAGAAAAATCACAGGCAAAAATAGATCTCATTAAAAGAGATAAGGATGGAAATTACATCTTGCTAAAAGGTACTACAGATAATGAAGTAATATCAATATTAAATATGTATGCGCCAAGTGGTATAGCATCCAAATTCTTAGAGGAGAAGTTAAATGAGTTACAAGAGGAATTAGGCAGTAATACTATATTAGTGGGGGATCTGAATCTCCCCCTCTCAGAATTAGATAAATCTAGCTGAAAAATAAATAAGAAAGAAGTGAAATAGGTGAATAGATTACTAGAAAAGTTAGACATGATAGATGTCTGGAGAAAATTGAATGGGGATAGAAAGGAATATACCTTTTTCTCAGCAGTACATGGCACATTTTCAAAAATTGACCATATATTAGGGCACAAAAACATCATACTCAAATGTAGAAAGGCAGAAATGGTAAATGCATCCTTCTCATATCATGATGCAATAAAAATTGCATGTAAGAAAGAGCCAGGGAAAAGTAGAGTGAAAATCAATTGGAAACTAAATAATTTCATTCTAAAGAATGAATGGGTCGGGGCAGCTCAATGGCACAGTGAATAGAGCATCAGCCCTGCAATCAGGAGTACCTGAGTTCATATCCAGCCTCAGACACTTAACATTTACTACCTCTGTGACCCTGGGTAAGTCACTTAACCCCAATTGCCTCACTAAAAAATAAATAAATAAAAAGAATGAATGGGTCAAACAACAAATCACAGAAACAATCAATAACTATATCCAAGAGAATGACAATAATGAGACAACATACCAAAATCTATGGGATGCAGCCAAAGCAGTGCTTAGGGGAAAATTTATAGCTCTAAATGCTTACATGAATAAAAAAAGAGAAAGAGGAGATTAATGAATTGAGCATGAAACTTAAAGCTAGAAAAAGAACAAATTAGAAATCCCCAATTTGATACTAGAGATCCTGAAAATTAAGGGAGAAATTAATAAGATTGAAAGCAAAAAAGCTATAGAATTATTCATTAAAACTAAGAGCTGGTTTTATGAAAAAAAATGAAATAGATAAAATATTGTTTAATTTGATTTAAAAAAGAAAGAAAATCAAATTACCAGTATCAGAAAGGAAAAGGATGATGTTACCACCTATGAAGTAGAAATTAAATCAACAATTAGGGATTATTTTGCCCAACTGTATGCCAATAAATTTGACAATCTAAATGAAATGGATGAATATTTACAAAAATACAAATTGCTCAGGTTAACTGAAGAGGAAATAAAATCCTTAAATAAACCCATATTAGAAAAAGAAAGTAAACAAGCCATTAATGAACTCCCTAAGAAAAAATCCCCAGGGCCAGACGGGTTTACGGGTGAATTTTACCAAACATTTAAAGAACAATTAATTCCAATATTATGCAAATTATTTGCAAAAATAGGTGAAGGAGTTTTACCAAATTCATTTCATGATACAAATATGGTAGTGATACCAAAACCAGGCAAAGCAAAAACAGAGAAAGAAAATTATAGACCAATTTCCCTAATGAATATTGATGCTAATATCTTAAATAAGATATTAGCAAGGAGATTACAGCAAGTGATCACCAGCATAATACACTATGACCAGGTGGGATTTATACCAGGAATGCAGGGCTGGTTAAACATTAGGAAAACTATTAACATAATCAACCACATCAATAAGAAAACCAACCAAAATCATATGATTATCTCAATAGATGCAGAGAAAGCTTTTTGACAAAATACAGCACCCATTCCTAATAAAAACACTAGAGAGTTTAGGAATAGGTGGAGCTTTCCTTAAAAGAATAAGCAGTATCTACCTAAAACCATCAGCAAGCATTATATGCAATGGAGATAAGTTAGAGGCTTTCCCAATAAGATCAGGAGTGAAACAGGGATGTCGATTATCACCCCTATTAATTAATATTGTACTAGAAATGTTAGCTTTAGCAATCAGAGAAGAAAAGGGAATTAAAGGAATTAGAATAGGCCAGGAGGAAACAAAACTGACACTCTTTGCAGATGATATGATGGTATACTTAAAGAATCCTAGAGAATCAACTCAAAAATTACTTGAAACAATTAACAACTTTAGCAAAGTAGCAGGATATAAAATAAATCCACATAAATCATCAGCATTTCTATACACGACCAACAAAGTCCAGCAGCAAGAGACAGAAAGAGAAATTCCATTTAAAGTAGCAGTAGATAATATAAAATACTTCGGAGTCTACTTGCCAAGACAAACACAGAAACTCTATGAACACAACTACCAAACCCTATTCACACAAATCAAATCAGATCTAAATAATTGAAAAGATATCAATTGCTCATGGATAGGCAGAGTTAATAGAGTAAAAATGACAATTCTAACTAAATTAATTTACTTATTCAAAATCAAGAATATCCAGGGAAATAATGAAAAAAAATTCATAGGAAGGTGGGTTAGCTGAAGCTTTACTATAAAGTGGCAGTCATCCAGACTACCTGGTACTGGCTAAGAAAGAGAGTGGAGAATCAATGGAATAGGCTAGGCACAGGAAACAAAGTAGTAAATGACACTAGTAATGTAGTGTTTGATAAACCCAAAGACTCCAGCTTCTGGGATAGGAACTCAGCATTTGACAAAAACTGCTGGGAAAACTGGAACATAGTATGACAGAAATTAGGCATAGACCAACATCTGACACCTTATACTAAAATAAGGTCAAAATAGATACATGATTTAGACGTAAGAGGTGATACCATAGGTAAACTAGGAGAGAAAGGAATAGTCTACCTTTCAGATCTTTGGAAAGGAAAACAGTTTATGACCATACATCGGATAGAGAATATTATAAAATGCAAAATGGATGATTTTGATTACATTAAATTAAAAAATTTTTGTACAAACATAAGCAACACATCTAAAATTAGAAGGGAAACTGGGAAACAATTTTTATGACCAGTACTTCTGATAAAGGCCTCATTTCTAAAATATATAGGGAACTAAATCAAATTTATAAGAACCCAAGTCATTCCCCAATTGAGAAATGGTCAAAGGATATGAACAGGCAGTTTTCTGATGAAGAAACCAAAGCTATCTATTCCCATATGAAAAAATGCTCTAAATCTCTAATGATTAGAGCGATGCAAATTAAAACAACTCTGAGGCACCACCTGACACCTATCAGATTGGCTAAAATTACAAAAAATGAAAGTAATAAATGTTGAAGAAGCTGTGGGAAAATTGGAACACTAATGCATTGTTGGTGGAGCTGTGAACTGATCCAACCATTCTGGAGAGCAATTTGGAATTATGCCCAAAGGGCAATAAAGCTGTGCATACCCTTTGACCCAGCAATACCACTTTTGGGTCTTTTCCCCAAAGAGATCATGGAAAGTCAGAGGGACCCACATGTACAAACAAAAATATTTATAGCTGCTCTTTATTTGCTGGCAATGGTTGGACAAGTTGTAGTATCTAAATGTAATGGAATACTATTGTGTTGTAAGAAAGGATGAGCAGGAGGATTTCAGAGAAACCTGGAGGGTCTGGCATGAGCTGATAATGAGTGAGATGAGCAGAACCAGAAGAACATTGTACTCAGTATCATCAAAATTGTGTGTTGACCTACTGTGATGGCCTATATTCTTCTCACCAATGCAATGGTACAGAAGAGTTCCAGGAAACTCATGATAGAAGAGGATCTCCAAATCCAGGAAAAAAAAAAAAGAACTGTGGAGTATAGCTGCTGAATAAACCATACTATTTCTTTGGTCTTTGGTGCTGTTTTTCTATTTTGAGGTTTTTTGCCATTGCTCTGATTTTTCTCTTATAACATGACTAATGCAGAAATATGTTTAATGTTATTGTGTGTGTGTGTGTGTGTGTGTGTGTGTGTGTGTGTGTGTGTGTGTAACCTATATCAGATTACCTGCTGTCTAGGGGAGGGGGGAGGGAGGGAGAAAAATCTGAAATTGGAAAGCTTGTATAAACAAACGTTGAGAACTATCTTTACATGTAACAGGAAAAAATAAAATACTTTATTACAAAAAAGTTATTTTGAAACAACTTTTGAAATACTTGGAAAAATACAAAATGTGATAGGGTCTGGAATAGGATTCAGACGTTCATTTTGCACATAATGAAACTGAAGCCCAAAGACTTTCATTGATTCCACCTATCTCACAGTATAAGAGAAGGATTTGAACCCAAATCCCCACACCTTCTCCTTTTCCCCCCTCTGTCCCTCTCCTGTCTCTTTTAGCCAAATGAGATTGGCCAGTCAACAACCTAAAAACTAAAACCAGTGGGCTACTTATTTTGAGGGAATTATTGTTTTTTGGCTCAGGAGAGCAATGACTACCAAAGTCAATAACAAAGTCAATAAAACGTTGAAAATGAAAAAAAAAAGAAAGAAAAAGAAAGTAACAGCAATATTGTAAGATGATCAGCTGTTAATGACTTAGGTATTCCTGCAATACAATGATCCAACACAACTCTGAAGGACTTATGAAAAATGTGATCTATCTCCAGAGAAAGAACTAATAGTGTTGGAATACAGATTGAAGCATATTTTTTTCAATTTATTTTTCTTGGGTTTTTTTTGTCTGTTTTCTTTCACAACCTGACTAATAAGGAAATGTTTTGCATGAGAACACATGTATAACTTATACTGAATTGCTTACATTCATAAGGGTTGTAGAGAGGGAGGGAGGAAGAGAATTTGGAACACAGTTTTTGAAATGTTCATTAAAATTGTTTTTACATATAATTAGGGGAAAAATAAAATTCTAAATAAATGGAAAAAAGTAGTAATTAAGTCAGTAAATATTTTAGGTTCTTAGTATGTGCTAAGCAGCGAGAACTAAAAAGAGAGAGACTGAAATAGGGGGAAAAACTATTAATACATACAGGTTCAAGTAATGTTTCAAATATTAATATAGATACGGATGGTGTTGTCTACACAATAGTATGTTCCAGAGTAAACTATATTGCTTCAATTGTTTTACTCAAGATGAGGAAGGATAGACCTAGCAGTTACAAAATGCTATTTATTTTATTATATATTTAATAAAACATAACATGGGGTAGGGGGAAAGCACATATTTTGGAAACTAGAGCAATAAAAATTTTATTGGCCCTATCATAGTCAGACCTGTGCCCCATACTGCCTAGTTGACCTTGGGCAAGTCATAAACTTCTAAGTATTCCAAGTGACTCTCTAAACTGTAAGTTGCTGAGAATACGTGGACTTAGAAAGGGAGATAAAGTTCCTCAACTTTTCCTACACTGATAAAATTGCAATTCTTGTCCAAAATAACCAAAAAATAACATAAAGATATGTTAGCTATTTTTTTTTTTGCTTCAAGGAACTGCAGTGACTGACCCTGCCCCCATATGCAGTTAATGAAATGATCAGTCATCAATGATCCTGCAAATTGAAAATACTCACAAATGTTCATGAGAGCCTGTGAATTCATTAAGAACTTCTAAATTTAGTAATCAGTCAATTTTCTCTGTAGTTTAACTGCAGGAGTAATTTCAAGAAGTCTTTTTTTTTTTAGTAGAACTCAGAATGAAATGTTTTACTGGCATGAACTTAAAAAGGAACCGTTCTTCAAATTCAATTGTATGTAATTAGAAATTATAGTATCAGTATTATTGTATCATTTATGGAGAAATAGCGTATCTCTAATTCATCCATTATAAGACCATTAGAGAAATAGCATTTTGTCTGTTTAAAATGTCTTAGTTGATAGCTGTATTATTTAATAGAAAAATTTGAGTATAGAAGTGGTAAAATTAATACAATAAGCCATACATCCTCCACATCAAAAATAAGAAATAAGAAAACAATCTATAGACCTACTATGATTATTATTCTATTATTTCTCTTACACTTAAAAAAAGAAAAATCATTATAGTAATTTCTATGTTTCATCACACACACACACACACACACACACACACACACACACACTCTCCCAACCCCCATCAGAAGCAATTTGAATATACATAGTCCATTGTAGTTGGTAAAAGGAGTGGTTTGCAATTAATTTCCACAGTACCTCTGGAGCATTTATTTACCTTCTTTCTTACTGTTTCCTCTACTAACTTGTTTAAAAAAATAGAGGAGAAATTACTTACATTACTGACTTCACACATTTTTTGTGAACTAAGGTAGTTAGTAAATCTTAAGATCCCATTATAAATGTGAGCTTGTATAAATTAACACATATACTAGAAATTAGAAATGTTTTCATCATGAAATTTCTTTAAATTAATTAATATGTAAATCCAGGTAATGGTTTTACATACACACATAGATATAGGCATACACACAGAGGCATTTGCATACACATACATACCTGCATGCATACATGCATGCATACAAGCATGCATACATGCTTACATTGTTACATAATTACATATATTTACCTCTGTGCTCAAATATCTGAATCAACTAAAAAATTACCTAACCTTGTAAATAATTCCCAATTAATTTACTCCTACTTAAAAAATAAATGCATAGCCTTTCTAGTTGTAGAGTTCATTGTAGTAATAATTATAAAGTGCTGAATAATGCCGGCATCCATCCTGCCATTACCTTTGCTTTGGAAATGGTACTAATGAGGTCACAGTTTTCCACTTCTGATGTTGAAAAGTTAAAAAAACGAACACCTTTCTAGGGGCAATAGTAAGACTTTTTATACTAGTATAGCTACTCTAGACGATAATTCTATATTACCTAATAACCAAATATATGGATATATTTTTTAAAACCTTGAATACAAAATATTTATTATTATATAGTATTTATATAGCAATTTAAGATTTCCAAAGCACTTTACAAATGTTATCTCGTTTGATCCTCACAAACACTTTGGACAATAGGAGCTATTATTCCCATTTTATAGCTGAGAAAATGAGGCAAACAAAATAGATGACTTTCCCAGGGTCCCATAACTATTAATAGCCTGAGGCCTGGATACAAACTCAGGTCTTCCCGATTTCAAGTTTAAAATTCTATAAACAACATCAACTACCTGATCTCTTTAATTAAAAAAAATAATAATCCCTTCTAGTACTAGGGGAAAAAAAGAAAAAAAAAGAAAAAATAGCACTATTGTGAAGATTTTCTTTTACATTATTTCCTCTCTTATACTATTTTAAATGTTCTTCATAGGACATATCCTAAAGAAAAGTGACTTCATTTTTTTTTTATTTGTGTTCCTAATCTTGGCATAAAGTAGATGTTTAATAAAAAATTGATGAGTCACATGGAGAGTGAGGTATCTTATTTCAACACTTTAAACTTTTGTATTAGAAAGTTCAAAGAATTTTCGCTCACATCAACAGTGTACATAAGATTGGGCAGCTAGGTGGCACAGTGGATAAAGCACTGGCCCTGGATTCAGGAGTACCAGAGTTCAAATCCGGCCTCAGACACTTGACACTTACTAGCTGTGTGACCCTGGGCAACTCACTTAACCCTCATTGCCCTGCAAAAAAAAAAAAATAGTGTACATAAGAAATGGACCAGGTCAAACATACCACATTAATAAATACATGTGCGTATATGTATAGATGTGTGTAGTCATATGTATATATAAAATTTTGTCTCTATTCAAATAATTGAATGTATAAAATTATGTATTATGTAAAGACTGGCAAAATTAATCAAACCTTATACTCTTGAAAATGAAGTCTCTACAAAAATCACAGAGCTACCAGAACACAACTGAGAAAACTCAATTCAAAACAAATTTATTAGGCACCTACTATGTGTCTTGTGTGCAGTATGATTTGCTCTTTGGAAGATAAAAAAAGTTTAGGTTATACAAAGTCAATAGATTCATATAATATTAAATTGAAATGGTAACAGTAAACCCAAGAAATGTGAAAAAGACATAGAAATAGGAAAGAAAAATAACTGGTCATCTAAGGTTGGCTATAGGAGATCTAATTTTTTTTATTAATGAATTTTTATTTACTTATACTATTCTGCCACCTCAACAATGTCTCTTATGACTCTTCCCTTGTATAATAGAATAATAGGTAAGTAAAACAGACTTTACAATAATCTATGATACCTCTGGAGAATTCCTCTACACATACAACTGATTTGTATAGCTATATTCTATCTATATTTCAGAAGGAGGAAAGTATATTTTACCATTATTTTTCTGGAAACATTTATCATAGTTCAGAACTTAGCTGATTTTTACTGTGTGTGTGTGTGTGTTAGAGAGAGAGAGAGAGAGAGAGAGAGAGAGAGAGAGAGAGAGAGAGAGAGAGAGAGAGAGAGAGATTGTGTGTTTAGTTTCTATTATTTTGGTGATTGCGCAGTGTGAAAATATTTTTGATGACTAGGGCTAATTTGGGGGGACTGATGCTATGGATGACTAAACTGGGGACTTGACTATTTGGCTATCTGACTTCGTTAATTTAATGTGGGCCGTTTATAAAGTTCTACCACACTGTTCCCAAACTGATAGACTAAAGATTAAGAAGCCTCTTAACCAAATAATCAAAGCAGAGTTTATTTATGAGATACTATTTAAAATCAGGAATACAGGGAAATAAAGTGTACAACCTGACTGCTTTCCTGTGGTCTCTTTTGCACCCGCTGCGCTTGGAACTTCTTGAATACAATAAGGGCCTTAGCCGCCTCCGGTCTCAGGGCATGATACACTTTCCCTGGTCAGCTATTTTCTTCTAACTCCTCTTAATCTTCACTTTCTCCAACCTATACCCAGTGCAGATCTGCTTCTGTGCTCTCCGCTGCCTCCTGGTCAGTCTGTCTTCTGCTCCATCCTTGTCCATGCTCCCCTCTAGTCCGTCCTTGAGTCTCCTTTTTTAGTCTGTCTCTCTCCCCGGGGTGGGGGGGTGGGGGGGTGGGTCTCCCTCCCAAGTCTACATATACCTTTTCTTCTCTCCATTCAAATCTCGGAGCTTCCTCCGCCCCCACAGACCAAGCTAATCTGCCAGCCAGAGCTGGGGGGGGGGGGAGGGGAGGTGCACTCCCTCTTCACATGCCTCAGCACAGTCTATCTTTCAGATAGCTCCACTCAGGTCGGAGGGAGCTGGGGGCTTTTTTTTCCCCCCCAGCTGTCTGACCTGGTGTCTTTTATAGCCCATGGGGCTTTTTCGCTCAGCTGAAGCTGAGGAGGAGGGGGAGAGACCCTGAGGGTCTAAGGCTTTCTAATCTCAGCCTAAAGGTAGGGTCCCCAAATCAAAATAAATTTCCACAGCAGATAACCTAATGAATGGATAGAGCCCTGGGCCTGGAGTCAAGGAAACCTAAATTCATGTCTAGACTAAGATTCTTACTACCTATGTGACCCCTTATTCTCAAAACTCTGGAGAAAGGAGCTCATGTTGGTGAGAATGTCCTTTACCTAGAGAGCACTTCCGTAAAACGTTATTTTGGAATACCTGGATATACCCTGGCAATCTGTGAAAAAAATGAAGTGAAAATTTCTGACCTCTCAAAAGCAATGGAAAGCTACTCAGGAATTTTGATTCATTTGGTACATTTTATAACATTTAACAAATGTACTAAGATGTATAATGTTAGTGTAGATATTTCAATAACACAGTTGGGAAAGACATAAAAACCTTGATGTAATGGTAGCAGGAAGTCATATACTGTATGGCATTATTGCATTTCATTAATATTGTAAATGAGGTAAGATAGACCCCAGACCAAGGCACTGAAAGATGCTCACTATTGGGAACCAGAAAAAACAAGGCCGATTTGTATTCTGCATTCATGGATTGAATGGAAGTGGTCTGAGGTCTCAAGTTCTTTCACCACCTGTTATGTAGATTCTGAATTAAGAGAAGCTGTATCTGACTGTCAGCCTGTCATACGACTGACTGCTTTTTCACTTGATCATCTAAGGCAACATCTTCTATAAAGCAAAGGAATACTGGGAGTACTTTCCAAGTACTTTCCAACCATCAGGCCTTGGGAGGATTCAAAGTCAGGAGTTCTCTTAAATCTTATGGTGGAGAGCCTCCATAATAATAATATGATAATTTTAAGACTTTTTAAAGTTTTCAAAATGAAAAATCAAGTTTCTAGAGGTAAGAACTAAAAGAGAGGTAAATAATGCTACTTTTTAGACCTAAAAAAAAGATAAATTCATTATTGTAAAAGTTTATTTAAGAATTCATTTTGGGGGCAAGGATTAAATTAAAATACCTCCTGTCTAGTTAATAAATATGATTCTAATACCTGTCATTTGCTACACAGAATCTATTTCCAACAGAGACTGATTCATAGAATGTAGGGTGTCTTGACAATGGATAAAGCAGCATTAAGAGACAAATGCTTATTTTTTATTAAAAGTATGACTTACAAAGAAAAAATTCATGCAATTTACCTAAAGCCACTAAAAACCCACATCTGTTTACTGGCTTTTCACCTTACTAAGCAGAAATACAGTCATTTGTAATTTTAACTGAGCTTTGCAATTATTTATTTCCCTTTGATTCTCCTGAAGAAACTAAAATAATTTCTAATATCTGACTATTAGTGTAAGTGCAATTTTGTGAATAATTCTGTTTCTTCAGGTCATTTTCCTTTCTTTTAAATAATAATTTAATTTATTTTTCTCAATTTCATGTAAAACAATTGTAACATTCTTTATTTTTAAAATTTCTGACCTTCAAATTCCTTTCCTCCTTCTTCTCCCGCCTCCCTGGGAAGACACACACTTTGATATATATTATACAAGTACAGTTGTACAAAACATATTTCCATATTAGCCATGTTGCAAAAAAAGAACAAAGAACATAAAAGTTGATTTAAAAAAGAGTATGCTTTAATCTGCAATTAGACTCCATCAGACTTTTCTTTGCAGATGGATATTATTTTTCATCATATATCCTTTTAAATAGCCTTTTATCATTTTATTGCTAAGAATAGCTAGGTTCTTCACAGTTGTTTTTTTGTACAATATTGCTTTTATTTTACACATTGATCTCCTGGCTCTGCTCACTTCACTTTGCATCAGTTTATGGATGTCTTCTCAGGTTTTTTTTTCCTCAAAGGATCCTGCTTAACATTTCTTGTAGAACAATTGTATTCCATCTCAATCCTATATCTCGGTTTGTTCAGACACTCCCCAATTAGTAAGCATAATTTCAAATTCCAATTCTTTGCCAATACAAAAAGAGATGCTATAAATATTTTTGTATATAAAGGACTTTTTTCCCTTTTTTGTTGATTTTGAAAGAAAACCTATTAGGGCTCTTGCTAGGTCAACAGTATGTACAATTTTATAGCCTCTTGGACATACTTCCAAAATATTCTCCAAAATGGTCGGATAGTTCACACCTCAAAGAGTGCATTTGTATCCCAGTTTTCCCACATCCTTACCAATATTCTGAAAATTGCTTTGACCATTTATCAGTTGTCTTGTATTCTTGAAAATTTAACTCAGTTCTCTACATATTTGAGAAATAAGGCCTTTTACAGAAAAATGTGCTATAAATTTTCCCACTTTCCTGATTTTCTTCTAATCTTAGCTGCATTGGTTTTGTTTGTGCAAAAAATCTTTTTAATTTATTGAAATCAAAGTTATCCATTTTACATGTATTAATGTTCTCTATCTATAATTGTATGGTCATAACATGTTACCTAATCCACAGATCATACATGTAAAATATTCCATGCTTCCATAATTTATGATGCCACTATTTATTTCTAAATCATGTACGCATTTCGAACTTATCAGTAAGAGATGTTGGTCTACATGTAGTTTCTCCAAGACTGCTTTCCAGTTTTCTCAGAAATTTTAGTCAGATACTGGTCATTTTTTTTTTTCAGGGCAATGAGGGTTAAATGACTTGCCCAGGATCAAGTGTCTGAGGTCAAATTTGAACTCAAGTCCTGCTGAATCCAGGGGCAGGTTTTTATCCACTATGCCACCTAGCTGCTGGCCATTTTCAAAAGGAACAAGTTGCAAAAATTGTTTAGTATATTTGGTTTGCTTTTAAAGTTTCTTCTAAATGTAAATAGACTAGAATTAGATGTAATATGTACTTAGTAAAATGTAAATGGAATACAAGATTCCATTCTTCCTTTTCTCTCCCAAGAGAGTAAATACAATACTTTACTAAGTGTAGAAAAAATATCAATGTCTGATAATTTAAAATTAGGGGGAAAAGTAATTTCATCTAACAAAAGTAGGGACAACCATTTCTTATTTCCTCTTTTTTGTTACTAAGTAACTACAGGATAAAAAATAGATCTCACTTTCAGCTTCTCTCTTCTTTGATATTCACCACATCCTGCCAATCCATTCTTTCTACAATAACTCTCAGATATTTCCTTCTCTTTCTGTGTTCAAAAACAGTATCCTATTCTTTCTTTTTTCTTTTAACAAGACATTTATTTTTATACTACATGTTAAGATAGTTTTCAATATTCACTTTTGTAAGATTTTGAGTTTAAAAAAAAAGATTTTGACTTCCAATTTTTTCTCCCACCCTCCCATCTCTCCCAAGGCCAGAAAGTATTGGTTATTTATTACAATCATGCTAAACATAATTCCACATTGGTCATGTTGTAAGAGAAGAGTCAGAACAAAAGTGGGGGAACACATAAAAGAAGAAACAACAACAAAAAAGCAACAACAAAAGTGAAAATAGTTTACTCCAATCTGCATTCAGACTCCATGGTTCTTTTTTCTATATATGGAAATCATTTTGCTTCATGATTCTTTTGGCATCTTCTCAGATCATTGTATTGTTGAGAAGTGCTAAGTCTATCACAGCTGATCATCACACAATGTTGTTAATACTGTGTACAATGTTCTCTTGGTTCTGTTAATTTCGCTCAGCATCAATTCATGAAAGTTTTTCCAGGATTTTTTTCTGAAACCCACCTCCTTATCATTTCTTACAGCACAATAATATTCCATTATATTCATATATCACAACTTGTTTAGCCATTCCCCAATTGATGGGCATACCCTCAATTTCCATTTCTTTTCTACCACAAAAAGAACTGATATAAATATTTTCATACATGTGGGTCCTTTCCTATTTTTAATGATCTCTTTGGTATGCACAGTTTTATAAACCTTTAGGCATAGTTCCAAATTGCTCTCAATATTGGTTGCATCAGTTCACAACTCTACCAACAGTGCATTAGTGTTCCAATTTTCCCATATCTCCTCCAACATTTATCATTTTCCTTTTTTGTCATATTAGCCAGTTAAATAACTGTGAGGTAGTACCTCAGGGTAGTTTTAATTTGCATTTCTCTAATCAATAGTGACTGGGAACTTTTATCTTTTAAATATGTCTAAAAATAGCTTTAGTTTCTCCATCTGAAAACTGCCTATTTGTATCTTGTGACCATTTTTCAACTAGGGACCTATTCTTTCTAATGCGTAAAGTACTCCTAAGGCTTGTTTTCATCCTTGAATCACTCTTTTCATTCATTCATATTAGCACTATCTATTAGAAAGACTTTTCAAATACCTCCACTCATGCCATGTTCTAGACAGGTTTCTCTATCTTGTATTTCTTATTCATGATTTAATAATCCCTACTTTGTTTCCCTGCACCTATTACTCCTTGTATTATGAATGTCTTTTTCCTTCCTGATACAGTATAAAGGAAAGAACATTAGGTTTAAAAGAGGACAACCTTGGTTTACATACCAACTCTGACATTACTAGCTATGTAACCCTTAGAAATTCACTTAACCTCTCTAAACCTAATTTTTCTCATGGGGAAAATGAGTATTAAAGTGTAGGGTGGACAGATTCTAGGGGCAGACCCAAGATGGCAGGGAGAAGCTAGGAACTTGCCTAAGCTCTCCCATATTTCCCCCCCAAAAAATCAATATTAAATAAAGCCTCTAAACAGATTCTGGAACTACAGAACCTACAAAAAGAGAGACACAATCCTGCTACTTGAGATAATACAGAAGACTTCATGAAAGGTCTGTCTCACCTGGGTGAAAGGGGAGGTTGGTTCAACATTACTCATCTCAGCTGGCAGCTAAACTCAGCAAAGATCAGCTCAGTGGGCAGCTTGACCCTGCTGTAACTTGACACAGCTGAGAGTGGTGCAGCTGAGAGTAGTAAGAAGCTTGCAACAGGGAACCCTGTGCCCCGGGAGCACACTTCAACTTTATAAATTTTAAAAATATTCTACAACATTAGCAAGAAACAAAAACGGACCCTTACCATTGAGAACTTCTATGGTGAAAGGGAAGACCAAAACTCAAATTCAGATGAGTTGGTAAAAACACCTACAAGTGAAGACTCAAGTGGGAAGATAACCTTTTCTCAAGACCAGAAAGCCTTCTTTGAAGAGCTCAAAAAGGCTTTTAAAATCAAATAAGAGAGGTAGAAGAAAAATGGAAAAAGAAATGAGAGAAATAAGTTACACTGAAAAAAGAAGCACAAAAATTGGGGCAGCTAGGTGGCACAGTGGATAGAGCACCGGCCCTGGAGTCAGGAGTACCTGAGTTCAAATCTGGTCTCAGACACTTGACACTTACTAGCTGTGTGACCCTGGGCAAGTCACTTAACCCCAATTTGCCTCACTTTAAAAAAAAAAAAAGAAGCTCAAAAATTGACTGAGGAAAACAATTACTTAAAAAATAAAATTGGCCAAATGAGAGAAAAAAATTGACCAAATGGAAAAAAGAAGTGCAAAAGCTTACTGCGAAAAATACGGCCTTAAAAATTAAAATTGGGGAGCAGCTAGGTGGAGCAGTAGATAAAGCACTGGCCCTGGATTCAGGAGTACCTGAGTTCAAATCCAGCCTCAGACACTTGACATTTATTAGCTGTATGACACTGGAGAGGTCACATAATATTCATTGCCCCGCTTAAAAAAAATTAAAATTGAGCATATGGAAGCTAATAACTCCATGAGACAACAAGAATCTGCTGAGCAGAATCAAAAGACTGAAAAAATAGAAGAAAATGTGAAATACCTCATTGGAAAAACCACTGACATGGAAAATAGATCCAGGAGAGATAATCTGAGAATTATTGGACTACCTGAAAGCCATGATGAAGAAAAGAGTCTAGACAACATATTCCAGGAAATTATTAAGGAGAACTGCCCAGAAATTTTAGAATCAGATGATAAAAACATCAATGAAAGAATCCAGTGATCACCTCCTGAAAGAGAGCCTAAAAGTAACACTTCAAGGAATATTGTAGCCAAACTCAAGAATTATCAGGTGACAGAGAAAATACTCCAAGCAGCCAGAAAGAAACCATTTAAATATCATGGAGCCACAGTCAGGAATACACAAGGCCTGGCAGCTTCAACATTAAAGGATCACAGCACTTGGAATATGATATTCAGGAAAGCAAAGGAGCTTGGATTACAACCTATGATCAACTACACAGCAAAACTGAACATTCTCTTTCAGAGAAAAAGATGAAAATTCAATAAAATGCGGGACTTCCAAGACTTCCTGAGAAAAAGAAGAGAACTGAACAGAAAATGTGATCTCCAAATACAAGACTAGAGAAATATAAAGAGGTAAACAAGGCAGTGTGGGGGGGTGAAGGTTGTTCAATGATGTTAAACTGCTTGCATCCCTATGAGGGAGGATAATACTTTTAACTCTTGGGATCTCTATCTCTGTTAAGGTATTGTTATTAAGTCAACTTTGATGTGATGATATAAAGAAACTTAAGGGGCAGAATAAAAGAATACTAGGGTGAGGAGAGGAAGGGAAAGGTGAAATGGGGTTAATTACATCATATGAAAAGGCACAAAAAGAACCCATTACAATAGAGGGAAAGAAAGGAGGGGTGGGCATTGTTGCAACCTTACTCTCATCAGATTTGGTTCAGGGAGTAATTAAAACACACTCCCATTTGTATAAAGTAACTTAGCTTACTCTTTAAGGAAACAAAAGGGGAAGAGGAAAGGGGTTGTATTGATAGAAGGGAGGGCACAAGTGGGGGGAAAAAGGGCAAGAAAAAGAAGGGCAGCTGAAAAAAGGGAGGGCAGATTGAGGGAGGCAGGGGTCAGAAGCAAAATACTGGTCAAGTGGAATAGGGTGAAAGAAGGGAAAAAAGAGTATAAATAAAGGGGAATAGAAGATGGAGGGAACTAAAGTTAATAATTTAAAAACTAAATGTGAATGGGATGAATTCTCCCACAAAATGGCAACTAATAGCAGTATGGATTAAAAATCATATTCCTACAATATGTTGTTTACAAGAAACATTTTTGAAACAGAGAGATATACACAGAATAAAGGTAAAAGTTTGGAGCAAAAATACATTATGCTTCAGCTAACATCAAAAAAGCAAGGTTAGTAATTCTTATCTCAGACAAAGCAAAAGCAAAAATAGATCTAATTAAAAGAGATAAAGAAGGAAAATACATCTTGCTGAAAGGTACTATAGATAATGAAGTAATATTAATACTAAACATGTATGCAACAATTGGTATAGCTTATAAATTCTTAGGATAGAAGTTAAATGTGGTACAAGAGGAAATAGACAGCAAAACTATGAGTGGTGGATCTGAATCTTCCCCTCTCAGAATAAGATAAATCTAGCCACAAAATAAATAAAAATTGCCCAAGTTAACTGAAGAAGAAATAAAATCCTTAAATAGGCCCATTTCAAAAAAAAAAATTGAACATGTCATTAGTGAACTCCCTAAGAAAAAAATATCCAGGGCCAGATGGGTTTACAAGTTAATTCCACCAAACTTTTAAAGAACAATTAATTCAAATACTATTCAATTTATTTGGAAAAATAGGTGAAGAAGGTGTTCTACCAAATTCCTTTTATGACAGAAGTGAAAGACATAAATAGAATACTAGAAAAGTTAGATATTATTGATATCTGGAGAAAATTTAATGGGGATAGAAAGGAGTATACCTTTTTCTCAGCAGTACATTGCACATTTTAAAAAATTGACCATGTATTAGAGCACAAAAACATCATAGTAAAATGTAGAAAGGCAGAAATAGTAAATGCATCCTTCTCAGATCATGATGCAATAAAAATTACATGTAAGAAAGAGCCATGGAAAGGTAGAATGAAAATCAATTGGAAACTAAATTATACCATTCTAAAGAATGAGTGGGTCAAACAACAAATCATAGAAACAATCAATAACTTTATGCAAGAGAATGACAATAATGAGACAACATACCAAAATCTATGGGATGCAGCCAAAGGAGTGCTTAGGGGAAATTTTATATCTCTAACTGCTTACGTGAATAAAAAAAAGAAAGAGGAGATCAATGAATTGCACATGCAATCTAAATGAAATGGATAAATATTTACAAAAATACAAACTACCTAGGTTAACTGAAGAGGAAATAAAATGCTTAAATAAGCCCATATTCAAAAAAGAAATTGAAAAAAATCATTAATGAACTCCCTAAGAAAAAATCCCCAGAACCAGATGGGTTTACAGTTGAAATCTACCAAACATTTAAAGAACAATTAATTCCAATATTATACAAATTATTTGGAAAAACAGGTGAAAAACAGTCCTACCAAATTCATTTTATGACACAAGTATGTTAGTGATAACATTACCAGGCAGAGCAAAAATTTCTCTGAAAATTATAGACCAATTTCCCTAATGAATATTGATGCTAAATTCTTAAATAAGATATTAGCAAGGAAATTTCAGCAAGTGATCAGCAGGATAATACACTATGACCAGGTGGGATTTATAACAGGAATGCAGGGCTGGTTCAACATTAGGAAAACTATTAACATAATCAACCACATCAATAAGAAAACTAACCAAAATCATATGATTATCTCGATAGATAGAGAGAAAGGTTTTTACAAAATACAGCACCCATTCCTAATAAAAATCATTAGAGAACTTAGGAATAGGTGGAGCTTTCCTTAGAATAATAAGCAGTATCTACTGAAACTCATCAGCAAGCATTATGCATAATAGAGATAAATTAGAGGCCTTCCCAATAAGACCAGTGGTGAAACAGGGATGTCCATTATCAATTCTATTATTTAATACTGTACTAGAAATGTTAGATTTAGCAGTCAGAGAAGAAAAAGGAATTAAAGTAATTCGAATAGTCAAGGAGGAAACAAAACTATCACTCTTTGCAGATGATATGATAGTATACTTAGAGAATCCTAGAGAATCAACTCAAAAATTACTTGAAACAATTAACTTTAGCAAAGTAGCAGGATATAAAATAAATCCACATAAATCATCAGCATTTCTATACATGACCAACAAAGACCAGCAGCAAGAGACAGAAAGAGAAATTCCATTTAAAGTAGCAGTAGATAATATAAAATACTTGGGAGTCTACTTGCCAAGACAAACTCAGGAACTCGATGAACACAATTACAAAACACATTTCACACAAACCAAATCATATCTAAATAATTGGAAAGATATCAATGGCTCATGGATAGGCCAAGCTAATATAATAAAAATGACAATTCTAACTAAATTAATTTACTTATTCAGTGCTATACCAATCAGACTACCTAAAATAAATTTATAGAGCTAGAAAATATAACAAAATTCATCTGGAAAAACAAAAAGTCAAGAATATCAAGGGAAATAATGAAAAAAATGCACAGGAAGGAGGGTTAGCTGTACCAAATCTGAAACTCTACTGTAAAGCGGCAGTCATCAAAACTATCTGGTACTGGCTAAGAAATAGATTGGAGGATCAGTGGAATAGACTAGGCACAGGAGACACAGTAATAAATGACTTCAGTAATGCACTGTTTGTAAACCCAAAGACTCCAGCTTCTGCGATAGGATTTCAGTATTTGACAAAAAATGCTGGGAAAACTGGAAGATAGTATGGCAAAAATTAGGCATAGACCAACATCCGACACCTTATAATAAAATAAGATCAAAATGGGTACATGATTTAGACATAAGAGGTGATACCATAGGTAAATTAGGAGAGGAATGAATAGTCTACCTTTCAGATCTTTGGAAAGGAGAATAGTTTATGACCAAACAAGTGATAGAGAATATTATGAAATGCAAAATGGATGATTTTGATTACATTAAATCAAAAAGATTTTGTACAAACAGAAGCAATGCATCCAAAATTAGAAGGGATACAGAAAGCTGAGAAACAATTTTTATAGCCAGTACTTCTGTTTTGTTTTTGTTTTTGTTTTTGTGCGAGACAATGGGGGTTAAGTGACTTGCCCAGCGTCACTCTGCTAGTAAGTGTCAAGTGTCTGAGGTCAGATTTGAACTCAGGTACTCCCGAATCCAAGGCTGCTGTTTTATCCACTGTGCCAACTAGCCACCCCTATGGCCAGTAGTCCTGATAAAAGTCTCATTTCTAAAATATATAGGGAACTAAATCAAATCTATAAGAATTCAAGACATTTCCCAATTGAGAAATGGTCCAAGGATATGAACAAAAAGTTTTCTAATGAAGAAATCAAAGCTATCTATTCCCATATGAAAAAATGCTCTAAATCACTATTGATTAGAGAGATGCAAATTACAATAACTCTGAGGTACCACCTGACACCTATCAGATTGGCTAATATGACAAAAAAGGAAAATAATAAATGTTGGAGAAGCTTTGGAAAAACTGGAACACTAGTGCATCGTTGGTGGAGCTGTGAAGTGATCCAACCATTCTGGAGAGCAATTTGGAACTATGCCCAAAGGGCTATGGGACTATTCATACCCTTTGACTCAGTGGTACCACTGCTAGGTCTGTACCCCAAAGAAACTATAGAAAAGGGAAAAGGACCCACATGTACAAAAATATTTATAGCCGCTCTCTTTGTGGTGGCAAAGAATTGGAAATTGAGGGAATTCCCATCAATAGGGAAATGGCTAAAAAAATTGTGGTATATGAATGTAGTGGGATACTATTGTGCTGTAAGAAATGATGAGCAGGAGGAGTTCAGAAAAACATGGAAGGACTTACATGAACTGATGCTGACTGAGAGGAGCAGAACCAGGAGAACATTGTACACAGTAACAACAATATTGTGTGACGAACAATGGGGATAGACTTGGCTCTTCTCAGCAATGCAACAATCCAAAACAGTTTCAAATAACTCATGATAGAAAATATTCTCAACATCCAGAAAAAAGAACTGTGAATTATGAATGCAAATTGAATCATACTGTTTCTACTTTTGGACTGTTTTTTTTTCCTTCTTGTTTGAGGTTTTCCCTTTGGGCTCTGATTCTTCTTTCACAAGATGACTAATGTAGAAATATGTTTGATGTGATTATACATATACAACCTATATCAGACTTCTTTCTCTCTTGTGGAGGAGGGAGAGAAGGGAGGGAGGGGAAAAGAAAAATTTGGAACTAAAAATCCAGTGTAAACAAATGTTGAAAACTATCCTTATATGTAATATGTAAAAGGAAAATAATAAAATTTACCCCCCCAAAAAAAAACATGTAGGATCAGGGTTCCATTAATAATGTATTTAAAATGATTAGCAGAGACAGCTAGGTGGTGCAGTGTATAAAGCACCGGCCCTGGATTCAAGAGTACCTGAGTTCACATTCTGGCTCCGACACTTGACACTTACTAACTGTGTGACCCTGAGCAAGTCACTTAACCCCCATTGCACTGCAAAACCAACAACAACAACAACAAACAAAACACAAAAAAACCCAAAAAATAAAATGATTAGCAGGGGGCAGCTAGGTGGTTCAGTGGATAAAGCTCTGCAGCTGGATTCAGGAGGATCTGAGTTCATATCTGGCCTCAGACACTTGACACTTACTAGCTGTGTTATCCTGGGCAGGTCACTTGACCCCTATTGCCTCACCAAAATAATAATAATTATAATCATAATATTAGCAAAACTTAAAGCATTATGAAAAATTTGCTTTTTAGCAACTTCATCTCCACAAACTCAATTTCCATAATTCCTTCAAACCCTGAATCAACACATACAACCAATAGGGAAGAGTGAAGAGATGTAATGTGTGCATAGAATACAAGCAAAGTATTTTCTACCATGCTTCACTAGTTTATTTTAACTATGTTTAAGATATGTGTCCAAGGATATAAAGAAACTATATTTTCATTCAAAAAATGACCAGTAATAGAGCCTATGTAAATATTATAGTAACTTTTAAAAAGAAAAAATAGGAAATCTATTTCTAAAATAATGTATAGATTTGTCAATCAAAGAGGATTTGGGCATAAAGAAGATAACCTGAGAAATCAACTTATCAGCTCCCGTTTCAATTCAATTCAATTATTATGTCTATTTAGTTGATTCTCAAATCTACTTATTCTGCCCTAACCTTTCTGTTGACAGAGAGATTCCGCATCTCTTTTCACATCTCCAAGGGCCTACTAGACATCTCAAATGAAATTTCCCATTGAAATTTAAATTAAATACATCCAAAACTGAAGTCTTATCTTTCCTTCAGAAAGATCCCTTCTTGTAAATTTCTCTAAAACTATGGAGAATAACAATCCTTCCAGTCACTCAGACTGACAACTTGGGTGTTATCCTTAACTTCTCACCCTCTCACCTAAATATACAATCACTTGTCAGGCAGCATCATTTCTACCTGAGTAACATCTCTTGTATATACTTTCTCACTTCTGATACTTCAATGAACCTAGTGCAAGCCTTCATCACCTCATAACTGGACTATTGCAATAGTCTACTTGTTGGTTGTCTTGCTTCAAGGTTCTAGCACTCAATCTATGTTCCATTCACCTATCAAAATGAATCTCTAAAAGCACAATTATGACCATGCCATTTCTAACTTTAATAAACTCCAGTGGTTCCTTATGACATCCAAGTTGAAATATAAAATTCTCTATTTGGCATTTAAAGCTATTTACAACCATATCCCTTCTTTCCTTTCCAATCTTTTTATGCCTTGCAAGTTCCCACATGCACTGAGATTTAGTGATATTGGTCACCTTGTTATTTCCCATGTAGGACATTCTAATTCACAATTCTGTATTTTCACTTGCTATCTCCTGGCCCTGGTATCCTTAAATCACCAATGAAAACCTCAATTTCTACAAACCTTTTTTCATCCCATATAATGGTAGTATCTTCCTTCTATTGATTATCTCCAATTTACTTTATATAGACATATATAGATATAGGTAGATATAGATATATAGGTATGACTTTCCCATAATAATTGTTTCCATGCTGTCTGTCACATTAAACTGTTAGCTTCTTGAGAGTAGGGACTGTTTTTGCTTTGTTTTGCCTTTCTTTGTATCACCAGTGATTAGGATAATGCCTAGCATGTTGTAGGCATTTAATAAATGTTATTGATTGATTGCCAGGAAAATTTAAGGAACTGATCTGCATCTGACATGTGCTGAAATACTAGTTCTAACACTTAATAGTTATGTGACTTTGACACATCATGTAATCATTTGGGGCCTTAGTTTCCTCATTTGTAACATGTGGAGGGTGCTAGATAAGATGGCCTCTAAGGTCCCTTAAATCTCTAAAAATGTAATGCTTTGATATATCAGATTGATATTTTAAATGTCATTTGATCTTATATAGGTTAGAATAAAAATAAAGTTAAAATGAATAATCACAAAATAAATTGAGAATTGACCTAATTATTTTAAAAATACTGGGATAAAAAGTATAAGCTTTAGGAAGTTAGGAAGTAAAAAATGGCAGACATACTTTCCTGCCACCATAATTTTTTAATTACTTTGGTATTACTTGTAAAGTATACTTGAGACATACCTACACACACACACACACACACACACACACACACACACAAACATATGTGTGTGTATAAATGTGTATAAATGCATGTCCTATGAATTCATGTGTGTATATGGATGAGAATATATGTGTGCATGCGTATTTTTATTTAGGTATGAATATTGTAGTATTGCATAATATAAGGTGATATTTTTGGAATTAAAAACTAGAAAAATAATATCAACTTTTAAGTTCCTCAAAATAATGATCATGACTAATATTTACTAGCTTTAATGTGGGCAAAGAATTTTCATCATCTCATTTCCTCCTAACAACCCTGGAAAGTAGGTGCTATTATTATTCCCATTTTACAGATTAGGAAACCAAGGCTGACAGACCATTATGGCAATTTCCCAGTGTCACAGGGCTAATAAGTATCAGAAGCCACTTTTGACTTGAGGTCTTCATGCTTACAAGCCCCATCCTCTACCTACTAATCCACCTAGTTACCTATAACAAGCTTGATGTGATGTTCTACAACAATCCAAGTAGCAGGACAAAGAGTAAGAGGAGGGATTAAAGGATCAGAAAAGGATTTTCCATGAGTGAATGTCTTTGTCCTTGGGGAGTTTAGATCTTTTCTTTGTTTTAAGTAAAAGATAGGCATTTATTTAGTATCCTTTATAAGGAATTGTGGAGGCAGAACCATTTGTCATAATATTTCTCTAAAACCTTTTCATTCTTGCTGTCTTTCGATTTTTTTTTTGAGATTCATGAAACATCTCAGACTTTCAAATGAACTAAAATTCCAAATCAGTAAATTTAATTTGTTTTATGGAATTTTCTTTTAAGATAAGTAGGCAATGATATATTATCTTAGGATCTTAAATTGTATTTTAAATAAATATAACTCTTGAGGTTAGCATAATGGACAATGTTATATTAGCTATATAATGAGTAAAATGATGGGTTGAGTCTTTTCCATCTTAAAAGTTTGTTTTACATTTAAGGAGGGGAGGGTGTATATCAAACAACAATAAAAACAACAACAAAATATAGGAAGAATAAAGTTTGCCCTACAAAATCTTTCCTGTTGTAATCCTTAATTCCATCACCATTTTAAGGGAAATTTAATTTAGAAGGATCATATCCATATGATTTCTGTTCATTTTTATTTAACTGATCAATGTGTTCTTTTATAAGAACTGTTCGATGTCAAGTAAGCAGAGTGAGTCCTCCTTCCCCGTAGGCTTTTAAAAATGCATTATTTTCACTTGGAAGTATTTGGCAGTTTATAAATCCCATCTACAAAAGCCTGAACTTTGGTTTGAAAATCTAAACATGGAAACACAGTCCAGGGTCTAAATGAATTCTACATTATCAGGCTATTAAAATATGCCTTCCATAATTATATGTTTTTAAATTTTATAATTAAAAATATAATATAATTAAACCTGTTTATTAACCTAAAAGTTAAAAAATAGTAATGAGGTAAAAACATACATATTTACATTGCACACATCTGCACATAGGAATGTGTTTGAGAGAAAAAAATCTGTAGCAACTGAAATGCTGACAAAACCAGAACAATAACCTTAATAATGTTAAATTATAATAGAACCTTTGAAAAGGCATTCTAGCCCTTTCCCTTTATAAGTACAACTACCACAACATTACCTTCTTCCACATCTGACAAACATTTGGCTCTCTGGGTCCATTAGGAAAGTCTGGCATTCTGAGTTGAGCACCTGTCTTTGAGAAAAGAGACATGGAATGACTTTCTGAGTTCCTTTTAGCCTTTTGGCAAAGTACTTAAAAATCTCTGAAGAAAATCTGTACATTGTAGAAAAGTAGAGAGTTGGACTTAGTAATTATCTGGTGACTCTGCCATACATAAACAGCATACTTAAATACATACATGTGTATGTATATATGTGCACAAATATTTATATTATATGCAATAATTATATGTATAAATATATGAGTATATACTCATATATTCATATGTATATGTATAATGACTGTTTGTGGATTGATTGATGAGGTCATATGTCTAAGTTGGAATCATATTGTAGAATAATTTGAATGTGAGACCAAGGAATGTATGTACTATTCTGTTCTCAATTTGGAAATCTTGACTGTTTTTGAGTGGAAAGTTGATATGACTTTACGTTGTCTTTATGAATATTAGTCTGTTAGTTTTCTAAAGTACAGACTACCTAGGGAAAATATCTAGAGACATGGAGATTGCTCATATGTCTTTTATATTTTTATTATTTATTTTCTAAATAACAAACATTTTATTTAAAGTTTTGAGTTCCAAATTTTATCCCATCTTCTGTCTCTCCCCTCCCCCTTCCATGAGGCAGTAGGCAATTATTCATTTTATGTAAGAAAATTCAAATGAAAGAAAAAAAAATGAAAGCAAGAAAGTGAAAAATAGCACACTTCCGTATGTGTTCAATCACTATAAGTTCTGTCTTTGGAGCTGGATGGTATGCTTCATCATTAGTCCTTTTGGGTTGAATTGGATCATTGTATTGCTGAGAAAAGTTAAACCATTCACAGTTCTTCATCAAACAATATTGCTGTCACTGGGTACAATGTTCTGAATCTGCTCACTTCACTATACACCAATTAATATAAGTCTTACCAGGCCTTTCTGAAATCATTCTACTTATCATTCCTTACAGCACAATAATATTCCATTACAATCATATACCACAGCTTGTTCAGCCATTACCCAAAATAATGGGTATTCCTTTGATTTCCAATTCTTAGCCACCACAAAAAAGAGCTGCTATAAATATTTTTGTACACATATGTCTTTTTCTCTTTTGGGGGATGTCTGGCATAGAAACAACAGTGGTATTGCTGGATCAAAGGTTATGCACAGTTTTATACCTCTTTGGGCATAGCTCCAAATTGCTCTCCATAATGGTTAAATCTGCTCACAACTCTACCAACAGTGGATTACTGTCCCAGTTTTCCCACTTCCTCTCCAACATTCAATATTTTCCATTTTTCTTATATTTGCCACTCTGATAGGTGTAAGGTGGTACCTCAGAGTTGTTTTAATTTGCATTTCTCTGATCTATAGTGATTTAGAACATTTCTTCCCCATATGATTATACACAGCTTTATTTGTCTGAAAACTACCTGTTCACTTTGACCATTTACTAGTTGGGGGATGACTTATATTTTTATAAATTTTATTCATTTCTCTATATATTTGAGGTATGAGGTCTTTATCAGTGATTATTGTCCCAAAATTTCTTTCCCAGTTTTCTGCTTTCCTTTTAATTTCGGTTATATTGGTTTTGTTTCTCCAAAAGTTCTTTTTTTAATTTTACATAATCAAAGTTAAATATTTTATAATTTATAAAACTCTTTTTATCATCTTTTGTCCTAAATTTTTCCCCTGTCCATAATTCTTACATATAAACTATTCCATGTTCTCTTAATTTTCTTATGGTATCACCCTTTATGTGTAAATCATGTACCCATCTGGGCCCTGTGAAATGTTGGTCTATACCTAGTTTTTGCCATACCATTTTCTTGTTTTCCCAGCTGCCATAAGCCTTTTACAATAACCCTGGGAAAAGGATGAGAACTCTTAAAGTAGTAATATCAATGGGAAATTTATATATATATAAATATATATATATATGCTATGGAGACAGAATTAACAGGAGTTTCAAATTAATTCAATGTAATGGGGAAAGGTGAGGTCAGAAAGAAGAAAAAATTTTTAACGATATGAAGTTTTTAAGCTGGTGATGCTGGGATTCTCTCAAGTATAGGTATGTATCATATGCAGACTATATTATAGTTATTATTTTTATTCATATATTTTCAGTCAAGTTATAGCCAAGTTACTTTGGTTTGGTTTGGTTTTGTAGGACACACAGCTAGTAAGAGTCAAGTGTCTGAGACCAACTTTGAATTCAGGTCCTCCTGAATCCAGGACCAATGCTTTATCCATTGTGCCACCTAGCTGCCTCCTTATAAATAAATTACTTTGGAGAGAGACTGTGTTCTATGTTGTTAATCTCCATAGAACGTAGAATCCTGGTTTTTTACATGGCATTTTCTTTAAAAATGTTTGCTTATTTCCATGACTTATCAATAACCATGGACATGACATGCTATTAATATGCATAAAGTGTCAATTATTAGGTAACAAGCATTTGCTAAATACTTACATTCTGACAGGCCATGGCCTCAATTTTAGGGATATAAATAAAAGCAAAAACTGACTGTTCTCAAGAATCTTATACTCTAATAGGGGAAGATAAAATGTAAATAACTAGGTGTCTATAAACTATAAACAGAGTAGATGGAAGGTAACCAAAGAGGGGAAAGCACTAGCAGCTGCGGTGACTGATAAAGGCCACTAGAAGAAAGTTACTTGCCCAGTATCACATGGTAAGGAAGTGGCAAAAATGAGTGAGTTCAAGGTTGGTAATCATCATTCTGGTCACCTCTTTCTATCAATCAAATCATTCTGTCTCTTTGTGTAGTATTATATGAAGTACAGTCATCTCAAAGTTATCATCAGTGAGGTTATAGAGCATTACAGGCATAAGGTGGAAGCAAGAACACAAAGAAAAGAGGTGGAATTTTATGTACCAGGAACATAAAGTAGATGAAAGAAAGAAAAAAAAGGAAGGGAAGAAGGAAGAAAGAGAGAGAAAGAAAGAGAGAAGGGAAGGAAAGGAGGAAGGAAGGAAGGAAGAAAATAAAACAGGTTACTGAAATAATTTCACCGTTTTGGTGAAAAGATTTTTGTAACTTATATGATTAATTAAATATACCCAAATTTTAATGAAAGGAACATAACCTTCAATAAAGGACAAGACTGCAGAGTTTGGCCAATTCTTTGGGGGAATTCAGGATATGCAGAGAGCCTGCAATTATGGCATATACAGACAACAGAAAGTCATTAATCCCTTGTAGAAATCAATAATGGCATCCTCTTTCCAATCATTTTTCTCAGTTTCTTTCAGCATTTGTCTATGACAATGCTCAGAATATGACAATTGTCTTTCCTTCTAAATGCATTTTGCCCAGAATGCTGGCATATACTTTGTTTTTTGGGGGGAGGGCAATGAGGTTTACACTTTTAATGCCTGATACTGAGAGGATAAGGCTGGTGGATGTCTTGAGCTTCTGAAGTCTAAGCTTCAAATGGCTAAAATGCATGTTTTTCCACACAAGTTTTGCCTTTCATATGGGAACAAGGGCCAGCAGGCTTCCTGTGAAGGAACCAACAATCCTAGAACAGGAATAGAGTTCATCAAATCTTCTGTACAGATAGATCAGAGTGAGCAGAACCTAAGAATCGCCCCTTCTCTTTCTGCTTGGGCAAGAGAGAAATATCCAATCTTGAACAAAATATATGAATAAATGAATGAATTAATGAATGAATACAAGCATTTTATATGGTATTGGATTTATGATTTAGTAATTATTTAGTTTTCGTCAGAATGGGTACATCAAGTTACATATTTTATGCTAGGAAGAGACAAACTGGTTTCCGTGTTTGTGATTTTATTCAAAATTTTGGGTAACTTGTTTTAGCTTCAATGATTTCATTTAAATATCAATAACATGAATATGTAAGATTTTCTTAACATACAACTGAATTTTATAATGGATTATTTTTATTTAAAAGCAAACAGAATATTTTCTTTTTCATTATACTTTTGCTATGGTGTTACTGCAACATGTGTCTTTTAGTAAGACCTCTTGGTTTCCTGTAAGACCCAGAGCTAAGAAACAATAGGGACAAAGGTTGAGAGTTATGGGAAAGAGTTATGAATTATTTATGATTTGCTTTTTTATTTATTTTCAATTTTGTAAATATGCACTGATGGTATATTCTCTGGGATAATCTGCAAAAATTAAATGAGAATTGTACAGACTGCAGACAGTGTAGATGGGAAAACAATTGAACTTTTTATATCCCCCTCTCAATAGGGATAATCAATGAAAGTTTTCACAAAAGGTCCTAGGCATCCTCAACTCTCTGAAATGTTATATAAAATAGAGGATTAAATTTATTACAGTAATAAAGTAAGAATCATGCCAGATCAGGGTATTTTGCATGTAGGCATTCCAATTCAAGGCACTATGATTATGTTAGACCTGAAATCAAGAAACCATCAATCAACAATTATTTAAGTGACTACTATGTGCCAAATACTAGCTATTTGACTTTGTTGAACCTCAAGATTTTCATCTGAAAAATGAGGATAATAAAATCTGTGCTCTTAGGGCAGTTTTGAGTTTCCTATGAGAAAACACACACAATTATCTTCACAAAACCTTAAATGTTAAATTAATATTAACTATTATCATCATGGATTAAAATAAAAGTCTTGTTTGTTTTCCCCATCACCCCTCACAACAAAACAAAGAAACATAGTTTATTTTTATGGACTGAGGATAAGTAATATTTGTTTGTTTTGTTTTGTTTTAGGTGATCTAAATCCCTGACCATTGTCTCTGCTCATTTGAACCCTCTACCAAATGAGGAGATTGATCTCCTTGTTATGATAAGATAATTTCCTTTCAGTAAGCTCCAGACCAATGAGAGACACTTATTGGACTTAAAAAGCTGTTAGAAATTATACATGAACTCTGGGGTTGAGATTAGAGGCAGGAATCTGGCAATTATGGTAACGAGATACTGTTCTATATTTCCTACACTATATCTAAATGAAGGTTAGTGAAACCAGGCCACCAGCTATGCTATTTCTATTTGGGCTTTCAGTTTCTGGATGGAGTGAAAAGGGCAATATATCAGAAAAATAATCAAATTAAGTTTGCTGTAATAATAGAAAACTTTATATAATCAAGCTTGACCTACTAGGACTCCTGGATTTAGACTATACATGTTTCTAATAAAATCATTCCATTATATGCCCTGTCTCTGCCATCCTGTGCCACCAGTAATCTCCAGATGATAATTTGTGATGCTAACCTCTGTTCTTTTGGGATGACAGAATCAGGAAGGAATTAGCTGCTTCAGGTGTCCAGTGTTCATTTAACCTAACAGATTTTTTTCTCATTAAGCCAGTCCATTAAAAAAGTACATTCCAAAGCAGGATATCCTTTCAGAAAAAAAGTTACTTGACAAATTTGAAATAAATGCATGCACACGCACACACATCTGTGTGAGTGTGAATCTTCATTGTTGTTTAGTAGTTTCTCCATTTTACAAATGAGGAAACTGAGATGAATAGAGGTAGAGTTATTTACCCAGGGTCACATAGCTAGTGAATGTCTGAAGCCAAAATTGAACTGTCTTCCTGAATCTAGGATAGGCATTAGATCCATTGCTCCACTACATGCATACATACATATGTGCATACACACATGCATGCATATGTATAAGCACACAATTGTTACTTTTATATATAGTGTGTGTATATACATATAAATATAGTATAAATATATACATATACAGTATATATACATATGTGTGTATAGCATTTATACAGTACTTTAGCATATGTGTGTGTTTCTTCTTTTTTGTTTTAAACCAAAATAAAATGGATCAAGTGCTGGACTTGGAGCCAATAGGATATGAGTTCAATTCCTACCTCAGATACTAACTACCTGTATGTTCCTGGGCAAGTTACCTAATTACTGTCTACCTCAATCTCCTTATCTATAAAATGGGGATAGTAGTAGTGCCTACCTCCCAGAGTTTTAATAATGATAACATAAAACAACATTTATAAAATACTTTATAAATGCCAGTATTATTATTGTTGTTATAATATGATAGGCACTTGATTTACTCATAAAACAGATTCTTTTTATTATGCTCATGTCGCAAACTGAGGTTTCTTTATTGTTAGTAATAACTCAGTAGACTGATGAGAGGGGGAATGTAGAATTTGATTATTTTATATGTGTGTGCTATAGTGAAAGGCAAATCTTTAAAATTTCAAAAACATGAATGTTTACAAAATAAATGAAAAGATGGAAAATTATTTCAAATCTTGTAATGGCATAAAATGCTGCACTTGCATCAGATAATCCTTGTGTTTCCTTATTTTTCTTATGAATCTGCTGACACAGATTATTGTAGTTACAAAAAAATAACAGTCTTATTAGATTGAGTAAATCTTCCTGACATTGCATAACAGGAGTCTGGAGACATCAGGCAAAAGTGATATTAATTTGATAATAGAATTTGCCCTGTCCAAAAGAACAGCTTTCTACATTCTCAGTCAAGAAGACTCTTCACAAAAATGCAACTTTTCCACTGACATGTATGGATATTCCCAATTATCTAGGGGCTAATTATTCAATTTTAAGAAAACCTAGACACAGCCTCTTTTTTTTTCTATCTACCACATACCATCTGCCATTGTATTTTTCACTGCTACCAAGAAAGAGGGAATGAAAGCCTTTAAAATTTAAATCTGTGAAATCTTGTTATCTATACCACTTCTTATGAAAGTTTTAGAATGAAGGCATTTGAAGCAAACAGCAGAAATGAGGTTTGGGGATTGTCATTGGATTTCATTCATCCAGGCTCTCTTCCCCATGAGTATGGAAAATTTAGAGTGCATTGCATATGCTGAGGGATCCATGTATGCTTCTACTTCTTGAGTTTATATATTTAACACATTTTCTTTTATCATTCACCACAGTTGGAAAAGATTAATGTTGTATTTCCTAGTGAAGTTTCAAGTGTCAGTACATTATATAAAACAGTAAGTGAAATATACAAAAGCCATCACTTTCTATGCCTGTGGACATAAGTTTATAATCAATTTTGTGGAGAGGGATTCATCTCCTTCAAATGACATAATATGTCTTGTATTTCTTACCTATCTCAGAAGGATCAGATCCAGAGCCCCTGACAAAACTGAATTCAGTTTAATTGAAATACATCTCTCTTGATTCAATTATAGGCTAAGATTTCATCCTGTTCAACATTTCCATTCTCACTCATGAGCAGAGGTACTGAATATGCTCACTCTTTTACCAGAGCTCCCTCCATTTTTTTTTCCTATGGAACTTTCTGCAAGTCAATTACAATATTATGTGGCCTATGTATTCATGGATTGGAAGGAAGGAAGGAAGGAAGGAAGGAAGGAAGGAAGGAAGGAAGGAAGGAAGGAAGGAAGGAAGGAAGGAAGGAAGGAAGGAAGGAAGGAAGGAAAGGATGAATGGAACTAAATGTTCTTATTTTGGGGGTACTAAATTTGCTTGTTCTGAAGCAATCACAGTCATGGCAAAAATCACTGGAATTAGAAACTGAGTACCTGTGTACAAGTCTTGACTTTGACAAATATACCCTATGTGAAGTTGGGTAAGTCATCTAGTTTCTCAGAACTTCTGTTTAATCATTTGTTAAATGAAGAAGTCATTTATGGTCCTTCCCAACTCTAAACCTTTGATCCCATGTACTAGATATAGGGAACCTTGTTGGAGTCAGACTTCTATATCTTTTGCAATAAAGCTCAAACTAAAAGTCATTTTACTTGGGGGCAGATAGGTGGTGCAGTGGATAAAGCACTGGCCCTGGATTCAGGAGGACCTGAGTTCAAATGTGACCTCAGATACTTGACACTTACTAGCTATGTGACCCTGAGCAACTAATTTAACCCTCCTTGGCCCACAAAAAAAGGCATTTTACAAAAAACATATTCCAACACTTCCAGGTAGAAGCAATTCCCTAAATGGTTAAAAGTAATTCAAGATACAAAAACAGGAGAGAGAGAGAGAGAGAGAGAGAGAGAGAGAGAGAGAGAGAGAGAGAGAGAGAGAGAGAGAGAGAGGTCAACGTTAATGTTTAAAGTGCATGGTAAATCTCAATGCACTATATAAATGTAATCCATTATGTGTGAGTGCCTCCTGTAGTGGCTAGAAGGATCTGGTCTCAGAACAGGGAAGACTCTGGTTCAAATCCTGGGATTCAAGGCAAGACTCAACCTCTCAGTGCTCTTGTCAACTCCTTTTGACATGCATTGCTAGAGGTAGCACACTCATTCATTAGATCTCAGGTCAAGTCTCACTCTATTATTTTTATTATCTTCTTTGAAGAACAAATGAAGTAAATGGAAATGCGTGGAAATAAGACATGGGTAATTAAAAGCATCAAATGAAGCAAATAGCATCAATCAGCCTTGGTGACTTCACTTTATGCCCCCACCTCCTACACACACACACACAGACACACACGCACATGCACACACACACACAGATACACACAAAATGAAGTGACAGTCCTCATGCAAATGCTTAGATTGACTGCCTTGCCAGAAAGCATATGTTCTTAAAGACTTTTGAAGTTGTAATTCTTCCCTGTGTAGAAAGAATGAAATTTAATGTAAGATCAAGACTAGGGGGAATGGTTCTCTCCCTACAGAAGATGTTTTAAGGTTTGGTTAAGACAGAAGGGAGAGAGTGATTCCCCAGTGCATGAAGCCACAGTGGCATCAGCCAAGTTTCCTCTCCTAGGTAACCAGAAAGACTCAAAAAAAAAAAAAAGGCTAAAGTTAAAAATCCCATAGAGGAACAGAAGACCTTTATCTCCTTCACTTGCCTTATTTCACCTAGTTGTGATTTCAAATAATTTTGAGCTTGGTATTTTATTTTTTAAAGACTGCTTCTGACTAATCTAAGTTTATATATAATGTACACTTGTGGTTGACCCTGCCCTCACTTTTCCATGTGTCTTCCTGTTTAGAGAGTGAGATATATTGTTGTATATCTACAATTGTTGTATATCTACAATTAGAGCTTTTGTTTTTGATTTTCAAATGGATGTGGAATTTAAAATTTAAGAAATTGAATTATTAGAATTCTATCATACTAAAAGGAATGTGGGAAGAATGGCATACAGATTGAATCTTACATTTGTACAGTATTTGGAATTAAAAGACCTGGGTTCAGGTGCTACCTCTTTCACATTGTTTTTGGTGTTTGTTCTTTTTTTACCTTGGTTCTTCTTTTACCTCAGTTTCTTCTACACAATGAGGTGATTGGACTTGATGGTCTCTAAGGTGTCTCCTTTTTTTAAAACTATGTTCATATGTACATTAGATATTAAAATCCTTAAAGCCGCAACTGAAAATGCCATTATTAGAACAAAGAAGTCCTTAAATTTAAAAAAGGAAGTAATATAAAATAGAACTCCCCAATTACATTTGAATTTTCTTTCCTTAATGGTGTAATGACATCATATATGACTGCTGGCATGCATTACATAAACCTGAATATAAAATCATACTAGCTTGGTATAAATATATTATGATCAGGCCTCTGATATATATATATATATATATATATATATATATATATATATATATATATATATATATATATATATATATATATATATATATGTGTGTGTGTGTGTGTGTGTGTGTGTGTGTATGTATATGTATATGTATATATATGTATATATATGTGTGTATATATATATATGTATATATATATAATGCATCAGGAAGAGGAAAATACTGATTCTACATCAACTATATTTTTTTCTTTTTTACTCAACATTATAACATCTCCCTGCATTAATTTTCTATCAAGCCTTCACAAGTTTTTTGATGCTATGTTCTTATTTTAGCACTTTAAGTGACTGTTATTACCTTTTTAATAAATTGTCCTTCATTCATTTATGAATTCATTTATTTTCTCAACTCACATTTATCAAGTTACCACTGTGAATAGAGCACTGAGCTAGTTATTGGTATGATATTTAATTTCCAATATTTAGTCCCTTCATTCATGGAGCTTAAGTCTAATCAGGAGTTAATACGTAAACACTTTTTGAAATATTAAACAGTATTATTTGAAAAGTGCACTAGACAATTGAAAATCAAAATGTTTTTGATGTCCAAGATGAAAGGTTATTATTAATCATGGGATCTCACAGAAGGTTCATGGGAGAGGTAACATTTGAGTTTCTTAATCTAAAAATCAAGAGAGTTAGATGGAGTAAATTATGTTCAAGGATTCTTCCAGCTTTAAATCCTATGATCCTGAGTTTTTCAGTCATTTTCAGTTGTGCCTGACCATGTGTAACTCCATTTGGGTTTTCTTGGCAAAGGTACTGGAGCAGTCTTTCAATTCCTTCTCCAGCTCATTTTACAGATGAGGAAAGTGAGGCAAACCGGGGTAAGTGACTTCCTCAAAGTGACACAGCTAATAAGAATCTGAGACCAGATTTGAACTCATAATGATGAGTCTTCCTGACTCCAGACATGGCACTCTATCCACTGTACCATTTAGATTCCTTTATGATCTTGAGAAATGGGATTTAAATTGTAACTAGGAATTCAACAGACAAAAAAGTGAAAGAAAATTTGAGACACAGAGGACACAAAAAATGGAAAGATGCAGTAGGAGATAAAGCAGGAGATACAGGAGCAAACTATTTGCCAGGATCAACTGCTAACAGGATCAATGAAAAACTGATCTGAGATTAGGAAAAGAGATAAACCAGATTATTAATTAAGACAATGAATCCTAATAAATGAACACAAAATTTCAGATACCAAAAAATAAAGTATGTATGGTTTTCCTATCACCTTGTGCAAATCTTTCTAACCTTTCTACCTTCCAAATTTATGAATATAGACCCCACACAAGGCTGTCCTGAAAAACTTAATGTGAACATAGTTAACAATGATATCATAAACAATAACAATATGCGACATATAAATAGCCAAGTTAGGCTTACCAAAAACCTTGCCTATACTATCCCATTTGAGGAATATGATATTTCCATGAGGTTTGTACTACTGATTTTATTTTTTTTTATTTTATGAGGAAGTTAAAGCTCAGAAGGTGAAAGCAACTTGCCCAGTCACACATCTAATAAAAGTCAGAAAGATTTTAATGTAGAACTTTCCTAACCTTCCTCTTCCACTCAGTTTTACTTTCTATAATCAACTATAATAATTTTTAATTCAATAATTAAGTATCAATGGACATGGAATTTTACAGATGTAGGAACTACCTTCGTGGGTGCAAATCACAACCCTTTATTCTTTTTTCATTTTATATATTTCTCACCTAAGTTTCTGCATTCTTGCTTTTTGATCTTCTACCAAGATGGTCTTTTATATGTATCATTAGAAGGTTCTGGATGTACATTGATTGCCATTTGCTTTTTCCCACATGGCCTTCTTTTGCAATCATCATTCATTTCCTTAATGTTATCTTTTATTCTCCTTATTTCGTATATGTCACTATCAGAAATATTATGGTTTACTGATACCCATCTTTCATGTCTCTATTGTGCTTTAGGTAAACTGCAGTTTTTGTGCTTCAGAGATTGTTATATTCATAGAATGAATGAACATAATTTATATATGTGTATATGTTTTCTTGATTATGATATATGTGTGCGTATATGTGCATGTTTTATATATCTCACATCATATGTATCATGTATATGGTGCATTATATATGCCATATATCATATTCAGGAAAACATTTGGATTAAAAAGATTGATTTAACTTTTTTATTCATTCATTTATTCATATATTAATTTATGTTTACTTTTGTATGTATATATGTATGTATGTATGTGTGTATGTGTATGTAAGCCTGAAACAGCACAGGATTGTTAAAGGACTAACTGATACCTCAAATGCCATCTGTTCTCTTTTCTTCATGCATAATTAAGATACTAACTGATTGTTCCTCTTAAGTTCCTGTCCCAGATAGATATGTAATATATTGACTCAATGGAATGGACATCCAACTTTATGCCATAGTCTGGAGAACAGGCATTTTTCATCCTGTATTTCCTGTAAATGCCATTAGGTCAGTCACTTATAAGTATTGATAGATCTTATTGAGGAAGCTCTGGATATTCTGAAGCACAGTATGATCTGTAAGCAAAAGCATATGGGGGAGTAGGAAAGCATTTTTTCCATTTGAACTTAAAATAAGGCTTCTTCCATGATAGTGGAATATATCTTTGGTGAGCATATATCTCTCTATCTAAGTCCTAATTTTCCTTTCACTGCTAAGAGCAAAATCACCCTCCTAGTCTCCCAGACTCACAACATAGTTCTCATTCCCCACTCCTGATTCTCAGCCCCCGATATACAAACTGTTGCAAAGTCATTTTAATTTTAAGTTCATAAAATATCTTATTGATGCCTTCCTCTTCTCTAATAGTGCTACAACCCTTCTGCAGTATCTTGTGACCTCATGCCTGGAATATTCTCCCAATCACAGATCATTGCTTATCTTTTTACCTCTGCACTTAAGAATTATCCCAAAAATCTCTCTTGCCATCAGGCATTTTGTGGTATAATAACATGTTGCCCAGTAAAGGTTCAAGGACACCCCATTTTATCACATAATTTCTTTTCTCTTAATAGCTTAACATGACAACAATAATTTTTTTTAATCTTACTATTACAGTACAAAATAGCACAAAATAAAGATTCAAAAGGGCTCAATGCATTTTTATCACACTCCCCAATTTAATTAGAGGATTTTCCCCCTTTTATGGCCAAGGATAACATTCCACACTAAAACTTTTCTCCCCAAATGTCTAATAGTGCTAGACTATTATATCACTCTTGGCCAATGGGTATGTTCCCATCTGGCATGATGAGCTCTATACTGGAAAAAAAAAAACTTCCTAACATGGAAATGGATGCCACAGGGAAGAGAAAATGCATGAGTTCCTGATTGTATTGATTCTTTTTCCAAACTTTGAAATTCTGCATGGTGATAGAGATCTATATTCCAACTCAAAGTTAAAATATATCAGTCTGACACACTGTGCATAGGATAACAGGCTGGGTGTCATAGGATTTATAAAGGAATTATAAGGCATGCTTTCCCATTCTTGCTTAGAGAATAATCACAAGAGGAGAATGGCTGTGTAGTTAGGCAATGGATCAAATCGACTTGCCACCTGTGCCTGACTTCACACTGCTGAATGACACCAAACTGGCTTGTACTGGATAGATCTCTATATAAAATCTCCAGCCATGTGTCCTAGAAATAACTCTGCTACTGGGTTTAAAATAAAAGTTTGAAAACACCCAGAAAAACAA
Organism: Dromiciops gliroides; assembly: GCF_019393635.1. NCBI lineage: Eukaryota > Metazoa > Chordata > Mammalia > Microbiotheria > Microbiotheriidae > Dromiciops > Dromiciops gliroides. The sequence goes on from NC_057864.1 coordinate 318,231,937, forward strand.
GTACTTTTTATTTATATAATTTATTTTAAAGCATCTACAGAATTTTGCAAATCACATTTCCAATTGTATCATATTTATTTTAAATCATTATTAATGGAAGCATCGATAAAGCATACATGAATTATGATGATAGGACACCCAAATTTAATTCTATTTATTATCTCAATTATCTCATAAGTACATTGTAGAAATTTAATTTAGGTTAATTTAAATTAATATTTGTATAGTTTATGAAAGAAATAAAATGTTATATAAGTGGCAAGTGTTTCTGTGCAGAAATACCATTGCATAGGGCACATTAAATATTCAAAGTGTTCAAAAAATAAATCTTTCCCAGAAGAGATTGTCAAAATTAAAGATGTAGGGGCAGCTAGGTTGAGCAGTGGATAGAGCACTGGCCCTGGATTCAGGAGGACCTGAGTTCAAATGCAGCTTCAGACATTTAACACTTACTAGCTGTGTGACCCTGGGCAAGTCACTTAACCCCAATTGCCTCACCAAAAATTCCCCAAAAACAACAAAAAATAAAGATGTGAAATATCACTTCGTTACTATCATATTAATTGCTGCTATTTTGAGAGTTAATGGAAAATTATGAATTACAACACAACTGTTAGGTAATATATTTGGAAATTTAAGATGAGTTGAAATTCTAGATCTGTCACTTTCTACATGTGTAAGCTTGTGTAAGTTACTTGGCTCGTGAGAGACCAATGTTTTACACTAAAAAGTGGGGAGTAACATCCATCCTGCCTACCTTATAGTTTATGGGGGATTAATTGTGGTAATTTATGTAGTGATGGTTGTTATTGTGCATACTTCATTTTCAAAGAGGACCAGTGAAATCATTAAGTGATGTCTCAACTTGTGCATCAATTGGATTTGAATGAGACAGAGTTGTATAAAGTCAACAGCTTCACTCTCTCTGCCAGAGTCATCAACATCCAGTGGTAAGACAAAAGTCAGAACGACTGGTGATGGACCAGAATTCAGTGGATTACCTTGATGTCTTCTTCATTGTCTAACCAACTTCTCAGCACTCCACAGTGCCTGTTTTAGTCACCTTCTTGGTCATTGGAGCAAACTGTTCTCATCCACCCATCTAATACAGGAAGTCTTCACATCCTTGGGGTAGAAAACTCCCAAAGTCAACAATGGGTTTGAGGCCCATCAGTTACCTTCAACATGGTTTAGACCATCTGCCAAGATGGTCTTGCTGAGTTGTGCCTGCTGCTCATGCTACAGCTTCTTGGAACCACAGGCAAGAGTTGGGTGACAGGTGAACCAAAGGCAAATAAGTAGCCCTGAAAAGAGGCAAGTCCTCACACCATAGGTGTTAGTCTTCCTTCAATACCCCCGTGCAACCCATTAACCAGTATATGCCAGAAGCAACTTTAATCATAGTAATAATAATGTCATTATATATATTTATATTGAATTATATATAAATTACAATAAATTTCATACGAAAAACATAAAATATCCAGAATGTTCTTGAAATAAATATCAGTAACATGTTTCAGAGGAGAGAGTTAGATTTTACTTTTTATTAATAAGCAATGACAATTTAAAATTCAAGGTCCTTTGCCACTCTACATATATTATCAACAGATTGTATTCCCATTTTCAAACATTCTATTAACACTAGAGTTACATTAACAAAAAAAATCTCTAACATCAATATTTCGTGTTTATTACTTGCTGCATAAATTTTAATTAGAAAGCTGTGTTAAATATTCAAGCAACTACAGTATAAGCAAAATAACAATTAAATACCTGTTAATGCAATCATAAACTAATTATCTCTTTTAATTGAATTGCTCATTATTAGAAAAGAGGCAGTCTTCAGAAAACTAGGAAAAGTCATATCATATTTTCTTAGAGATCAACAGAGTAAACCAATGACATCTATAAAATGATGAGTCATTTACACCCAAATCCAACTGTGATATAGTCATACTAGACACATCTTTCAACATCCAACCTATTGTACAAAAGGATAATAAAAATTTCCACTGGTTTTCAGAAATGGAGATATATACTCAAAGAGAAAGTATATATCTCCCAATTAGAGATATGCAAGTATCTCCTGACAATTGAATTGCAACTCTGTTTGTTAAGGCAATAAGAAGTTTATATATATTCTGAGCATATAGCCTACAGAAGCAAAAGACAGAAACAAAGATCTAATTTGTAACAAAATATTCAAAGCAAAGAACACGACACAAAATGTGAGTCCATCTGTTGAGAAAATAACTGGAAAACAACAACAACAACAACAACAACTATGGCACAAAATGTAAAAGAATATTGAGTAATAAGAAAAGCTGAATGCAAAGAATTGTGATAAACACAGGAAGATTTGTATGAATACATGCATATTGAAATAAATAGAATCACAGTACATAAAATGACTCTATATTGCATGTTCTCTTCTTGCACTGATGAATCAGGATCACATTGCTTCTACATAACCTCTCAAGGTTCTAGAAGCTAGGGCTATTTTTTTTTCTAGTGCTATGAGCTTGAGCCTTAGTGCCTTGAGTCCAGTGCATATTCCTTTCAATAACCATCATCAGTTACAGTTATCATCTTATATCATAGCTACTATCCAGAAATTAAAACCACAAAATCTTTTAGTCAACTAAAATTAATTACCTTTTATAAAGAGATATTTACTGAGAAGATATGCCAAGAATTGCATGTATATATGTATGTATGTATACATGTACATAGATAGATCAATTGACTCTTTGACTTCCCCCTAACACTCAGCAGCACCTTCCCATACTACTACAGACCCTAAAAGAATAAACTCAAACTTATTGCTATAAATCATTTACCCTGATTAGCTAATTCTAAGTGTGGGAGAGATAATGAACAAAATTCATTGTTTGTGAGATCCAGAACCTTGGCTTCTGGATGAAACAACTTCTGGGCTAGGTCTCTGTCTCTCCTTTAGGGGTGTGCTGGTGGATTGATTGGGTTAAGAAGTCTACAAAAAAAAGTTACAAGGACTCCTGTCTTAGTATCTCTGGTGTTCTCCTAACCTTTTGAAACTCATGAGGTCACAGCATGTTTTTAATCTCCAATACTACTTTATCTAAGGCAGGAAAGATTAGACACGAGAAATGGAAGTAATAGTAGGGCCAAGTACTCAAACAACAGTAGGGTTTATTAACAACTGTGGTAGGGAAAGTAAGCCTCCAGAGGTAGAGAAACATTTGTTGACACTTCATGCTGGCTCTGGGCTGAGAGAGATTACAAGGCTTATTCTACTCCTGGAGGTCTGTTGCTGTTCACTCATTTGAGTCATGCCCAACTCTTTGTGGCCTCATTTGGGAGTTTTCTTGGCAAGGATACTGGAGTGGTTTGCCATTTTCTTTTCCAGTAGATTTTAGAGATGAGAAAACTGAAGCAGACAGGGTTAAGTGACTTGCTTAGGGTCACATGATTAGTGTCTGAGATCATATTTGAACTCAGGTGATCCTAATACCAGACCCATCACTCTATCCACTGTGCCACATAGCTACTACTTCCAGAGGCCTACAACAACTCATTATCCTTGCTAGACAAAAGAGAAAGAAAAAATAATAAGAGTTGCTCCAGAGTCTTTTATATGTACTCCCAGTTCATGTTTAGTAGCCAATCAGAAGTATATTTTTTCAATATATGATTAATGGACTGGAAACAGTCATACCAATACCTTCTCTAAAGTGGAGAGGAAATATCCATTAAATGTCATCAAACATTTCTAACAGAAATCTCAAAAAAGGCTCCCCACATGATTTGGAAGAAGGTAGAATATACTGTGCACACTCTAAAGATGGGAGGGGGTCCATTTGGCTAGTCTTCTGTTATGTATCACTTCTCTATAAAAATAAATAAATAAAGAGGAAATGGGACCTAGTTTTCTTTTCTCTTTTTCTTTTCTTGATTGTTTTGCATTGAGAAAGAATATTATTTTTCAAATTCCAAGACAGGCACAAAATTATTAGAACTTTGTAAAATTATATTTTTTATTAAATTGTATTACCCTGTATTTAGAAGTAGGGGATAATATTAATTATAGAATTTAATTATTGACTGACACATAGACTTTTCTTGATCTCTTTGTTGCAATTCACTAGGGAAGGCATTCAAAAAGGATAATGTAGATCCTCCCCAAGTCACTTAAATTACTTAGGCAAATTTGGGATTATGGACTTTGCCCACACATACAGTAGATTGTTTGAAGAGAGCAAATCCCTAAACTGGTCACAAAGAATGTTTGGGAGTAATGGATTGTGTAAAGCAATCAAATTATCCCACCCTACCTAAAGTAAGAGATAAACTGCTATATCTAGTAACCTTAACTAGGTATTGACATGATTTGATCAAATTAAATCTACCAATGACATTCCAACTAAATGACAAAATCCCTTGATAAATTCAGATGCCTCTTATGGTCATTGTAAATGATGTTTCCCAAGGGGCCAGAGGGGGAATTGTGTTGGTTCACAGAATTTGGTTATGCCCAAGGGATCATCCAAAAAAGAAAAGTAAGCATGTCTCAGCCTGAGGAAGTTTTAAAGTCAAGTTAATATCAGCTTCCTCTGAGAATGAATCATTTGCTCAGTGGAAAAAAAAAATTCTGACTATAACTTGCGCTTTCTTCCACTCCACATGAGCCACAGTAGAAGCTTTTGTACTTTGGAAATCTAGAAGACTTTCTAGCCTTCTCTATGAAATAGCCATCAGCAATATCTGCATTAGAAGTCAAGGATAGTTTGGCTCTAGATTGATTGATGGCTCCATAAGGAAGCCTGGAAGTATCATGACAAACTACAACTTCTTGAGTGATCCACATGGGAGAGAGGGGGAAAAAGTACTTCCACTGAAACCAGGAGCTATGAGTTACTCCTTTGATTGAGTCACATGTCCCTTGGCCTCTATGTAATTGTGGCACAGTGTATAGCAGGCTGGGCCTGGAGTCAGAAAGATCAGAGTTCAAATGCATTCTCAGATACTTTCAAGCTACATGACTGGGGAAATCACTTAGCCTTTTCCCCTCTCATTTTCTACAACTGTGTAGTAAGGATAATAATAGCACCTAACTCTCACAATTGTTGTGAAAATCAAATGAGGTCAAATTGGGAAACTATTTATCATAGTTCATGGCATATATCAGAATTGATTATACATTTGTTCCCTTTCCTTCCTTTCTTTAGAATGTTTCACAGACTTTTGGAGGGATGTTTTATACTTACTGTTCCTATTATGCCAATCATAAGTGATTAGTATATAATCCTTTCATAAAACTAATTAAATATGATAATATAAGTAATGTTCAACTCATAATCATGATAAGAAAAATGTTGGTTGAGGCTCATGACCTAAAGCATTAAAGGAAGCATACCCAGGCCTAAAGTGCTATTCCTACATACTTAAAAAAATGTAGCAATTGAACTCTGGGAACTTGACTGTCAATGCCACGAAGTTGGGATAACAGTTCCTTCTGAAAATGCATCTACAAGTACAATAATGTAAATGAAAAGACGACTAAAAGGAAGCTGACTTTCTTTTAGGGGACTAATCAGACAATATTATAGACAACATCAGATGTTATTGTTATAGTGAATATACTTGCTTATTTGTCTCTTATCAAAGATTGTTCAATTTTGGTGGGAGGAGGTAAGAGAGATCTTTTTTTTTTACATCAGAAATTACTTTGATGTCATTTCACATCACATCACAAAAGGCATCGATAAAATATTTTATTTTTAAATAGAAGAATTGGGGATTGGGGGTAATGAAATACTTCTTTTAAAATTATAGCTAAACAATGCTTCACTTCTTTATAGGTATAGGCTTCTTGAAGGTAAGGACTGCCTTAAGATCCTCCACAATAAGAATTGTGGTAGAAATGTGGCTGGTGCATTACAATAATTTTTGATGGATTGATGAGCTGATTGTGAGTAATAGACCCATGTCTATGTCAACAGTTGAAGGGTTAAGAAACGACAATGCCACACCCTTGATCCTTCTTCATTTTTTTTTTTTTTTTTGCGGGGCTATGGGGGTTAAGTGACTTGCCCAGGGTCACACAGCTAGTCAAGTGTCTGAGGCCGGATTTGAACTCAGGTACTCCTGAATCCAGGGCCGGTGCTTTATCCACTGTGCCACCTACCTGCCCCGATCCGTCTTCATTTTTGCAAAAGATAATCACAGGAAACTGGAGAGAATCTGCAAGGGTATCTGTTGGAAAATGTCCATGTCATGTAGATATGTTTAATAGAAAACATATTCCATGTGTAATTTTTAGAGAAAGAAACCAGGAACAACCTAATCTACAAGTAATTACCACAAAGATATTTATCACTAGGGTGAATGAATTCCTTAGTATATGAGCTTTTTGTTCTAGTTTGATATATTTGGCAGGCCAGACTCCTTTGTGTGTTTCTTCTAAGTATATGACTTTCCATGATTTCCTTTCCAATGGTTAGGGTATAAGTATTATGTGACAAAACATCTTTATTTATTTAGTAATTTCCTTCCTATTTTTTCCAGTTCCATGGTACTCATAAATTAAAGACATGTACACATTTGCACAAAGTGCCTTTATAAATGACTAGCACATATAAAACACTTGTTTGTGATGGCCTCAGATGATGGGGGGGCAGGTGAATTCAAGTTATTATAATTTTATTTTTTTCCCCTCTCTTTTTATTTTTGTTTTGGGGTAGGAGGTTGTGGGCAATGAGGGTTAAGTGACTTGACCAGGGTCACACAGCAAGTAAGTGTCAAGTGTCTGAAGCTGAATTTGAACTCAGGTCCTCTTGAGTCCAGGGCCAGTGCTTTATCCACTGCACCACTTAACTGCCCCAAACTCAAGTTATTATCAACAGAGCTAAAGTGACGCTGCAGAAACCTTTGAAAAAGCCACTCTTCTTTAAAAATGAGATGGTAGGTATAGGGAGATGTTGGAAAATAATGATAATGATAATAATAATAATAATAATAATAATAATAATAATAATAATAATAATAATAATGTGCATCAGTTTTTTCATTTAAACTGAATGAAAAATGGCAATGTTTCATTAATTTAATTTGTGCCATATATATAAGTGATGTTTTCCTCTTCTCTTCTTAAAAGTGTGTAAAGTGTTACAGTAAAAATTTGCATGAAGTTTTCCAATGAAGCTATTTGAGGCTTTTAAAATGAAGAATTTTTAATTTAACTCTCTATTTTTTCGCCAAGGGAGCAAAGTGTTCAATGTAAATAGCTGTCAATGGTTATTGGAATAAAGTGGTTTCCACACAACTGCAGCAGAATCTAATGCAACTGAAAGGTCTGTGGGCTCTATGCACAGAAGTTTGTGGGCACAGTTCCCTGAGCAGTGGAGAATGGAAGTATTCTTATAGAGCCTTTTACTATCATTTTGGAGACATCATAGAGGACAGGAATGTCCGTGAAAATTGAGGGACACATATATTGACTTTCACTAAAATAGAGGAAACAAAGATTAATCCATTAATTATAAAATGATCAATTTAATCATAATAACTTGAAAGATTCTAGAACAAAGCACTCACAATTTTCATGATTCTATAAAAAAATTGGCATAGAATACATAGAGTTATTTTGTTGTTAAAACTATTTATGTGTGTATTTTAAGTTTGTTTCATTGATCTAAATGTATTCCATCTTACTATCCTATCCCCCAAACATAATTTTCAACACATTTCGGAAATGTAGAGAGGATTTATTTTGAATTTCAGTATTGGAAAAGATGGCAAAGGAAGGAAAAATACCTCCCTGAATCATGAATCATCTTTGTCTATCCAAGTATCCACCTCACATTATTTCTGAATGCCTCTAATAATTTGAGAGTTCTTCCTTAAGTATAGCCAAATTATGTCTTACTGTAGAAAATGTATATCCATCATAGTTTTACAACTTGAGTCCAAGCAAAATTAGTATGATCTATCTTCTATATGGAATTCTTCTTAAATAATGAATAGAGAGATTAATGCCACTTCTTATTCTTTGGGTTAATCTCTGCAAGCTTCTTTAAGTTATTCACACATAGGAAGAATTCAAGTCCTCTCACCATTTTGGTTGCCTTTACTGGAGATATAATTAGAAGAACAAGAATGGGGCAGCTAGGTGGTTCAGTGGATAGAGCACTGGCCCTGGATTCAGGAAGACCTAAGTTCATATCCAGCCTCAGACACTTAACACTTACTATCTGTGTGACCCTGAGCAAGTCACTTAACCCCAATTGCCTCACCCCCCCCCAAAAAAAAAGGAAGAAGAAGAACAAGAATAAGGATTTATAAAAGACAAAACTAAACAAAAATATAGCAAGTCTTTTCAGGTGGTATTGTTAAAAAAACCTCAATAACAGTCTTCGTATTTTATATTTGGTTTTGAAGTCAGGTAGTAGGATTTATATACCAATCATACCTTTCCAACTTCATTCAACACATTCAACTATGGTAGTTAGGACCAGTATGTCCACAATAATAATAAGGGCAATAAGGTCTTCCTAATTCTGGATGTATTTAGAAAGTAGAATAAATTGGGAAAACAAAATTGAGTGCATTCTGAGGGAGAAAAAACTAATATTGATCATGAATAAACAAAAGTACCAGCATTTTAAATTTTAAACATATATGTGTGTATATATGTATAAATATATTCATATACATATGCATATATATATATATTCATATTCATATATACGTGTGTGTATATAATAAACTATGTGTAATGATTGGAATGATGCCACCTACTGGAGACTTGCTGTGGGAGAGCTCCGCCATGAGGAAAATGCCCCAGAGGGCAAGGCCATGTGGCTTTTCCTTGGTGTCAGGAAATGACATTTGCTCATGGGTGCTGTCTATCAAGGCTACCAGCCAATCAACTTGAGAAGCCTCCTATTTTCTGGGAGGAGACAGGAAGGAGGAAAGAGAGCCTGCACGGAGAGCTCTTGCTCTTTTGGGTTCCTGACTTGATGATGGTGGTTTTGGCGGCAGAAGACTTCACAGGAAATTTGAGGAAAGATAGGAATGCCAGGCTGTTGGAATTCTGTTCTCAATCTTTTTCTTTCTATTTTTCAAGAAACCCTTAAAAACCTAAACTCGTTTTATCAGTGATTTTAGTCAGTTTCCCCCAAAACTGGGGATTAGAATCCACATTTAGAATCTTAAATCACACATATGAAATATCAAGATCAAAAGAGTACTTGACTGGGTAGAACATCAGGAGTCCTAAGTTCTAGTCTTGGCTCTGGCATTAACTAGCTGAGTAACTTTAAGCAAGTGGCTTTTACTTCTATGAGCTTGCGGTTGCTGTTGTAATAAAATCAGGAGGGATTTGATGATGCCTTCTCACTTTAAAATTTCTCTGATTATATGATGTGAGATTCAAGTCTTTGAAAACCAACAATAAAAATACCAAAAATAAGTATTAGAATCTCAATGAGATCTTTTAAGTCATGCATGCAGTTTGCAGCTGATATATAATTCAGAAAGAGGCTAAAACTATGGTTCATATATTACGTCCCAACAAAAAGGGAAAATGCAGAGAAAAACTGAAATGGGCAGAATGGTAGCATGATTGTGACCATTAGGGATATAGGCAAGTAACGAAGTCAGAGAGGTCCACAAAAGAGGGGGGGGGGCGGAAATGCAGTGAACCTTTATAAAGTACTTGAGTCAACCTATATCCTCTTCAAGAAAGGATAACTTATTAACTCTCATTTTATATCTTATTAATTAAAATGGTCTGAATAACTTACATCTTCTCAGTGGAAGAGATGGTAAAAATAAAAAGACCTGACTTTGGGCACAAATTGTAAAGATTTCCTCTAAAAGAAATAAATCCAGCATTTCATATATAAAAGTAGCTTAACAATTCCTGATATCAGTGTTTTGTTACTTAACCCTAAGGAAAATCCCCTTATCTTGGAAGATATGCTATGGGTCTGGAGACAAGGACATTTGCACCTATGTTGGAGGTCATGGTTACATTTCTTGTCTGGTTATTTGAGAAAGGATCTTGGATGACACTCTGAGTATGGGTGAAGAAGTTCAGGCAATTGAGGCTTACATATAAAAGGGCAAAGAGATGCTTCTCAAATGACTTGAAGGGGAGCTTTCATACACTCTGATACCTTAATCAGCAACTGAACACAACCTCAACAGTGTTTTTACTACTGCCACCCCCTCTATCACCCCAGTGATCCTCTATTATGACCTAATCCTGTCAGCAGGGCATGATGACCTTCTGAACCAGTACTACTACACTCTAGTGCAAGATCTGGACAACTACAGGCAATTGATGTCAAGCTGATTATCTTCACCAAAATAGTCTTTTCCAGATGAAGGAGTCTTCTTAGAACTGAGAAGTCTAGAAGATGGCACATTTCTGCCTCTTTTAATTTGTTTGATAGCTAGGAATTTCTAAACTTATGGGAATTATTATTAAACTCACAGGTATTTCAGTAATTATTTTCCCTCAAAGCACATTTTTTACTAACTACTAGGCAATGAAAATGGTATTTTACTATATTTACATACTGCCCTCAGGACTGCTTAGTTCTCTTACAGAGATAAATGAAGCCCTTGTGGTCTGCAAACATCAGAAGCTGGAGTAAACTGGGATTTTACTAGTGACCAATCCTGGTCACTGAATGCCCTAAGTGATTTAATTATTCCCATCAGTTTCCTCAAGTTATGAAAAATTTTATTCTCCCACCCCCACTCCACTATCTCACTTTCCAGTCACATCCATAGCACCAAAAACTTCAATTCCACCACTGATTCCTCCTCCTCAGATTGGTAAGTATTCTTGCTTGAAGCCAGACCTCCAAACCACTTCTTTTTAAACCCTCCACCCTCTCTACCACGTCTAGGGTCTTTTATCTGATGTTTTCTTCCATTAAAATGGAAACTCCTTGAGGGAATGTTGTGTTTTTTCCACTTTCTATCTGTATCTCTCCTATTTCACACCATTATTAGCACATATTAAGTAATACCCCAAGCCCCTTTCTCTCTCGTTACAGTTGTAGAGCTACAAGAAGTTATAGATTTCATTTACTGCAACTCCCTGATTTTACAGTAGAGGAAACTGAGGTGAAAGGAAGTTAATTAATTTCCCTAAGGTCACACAGAGTCTGGTGACTTTTTTCTGAGGCAAAAGGGTTAAGTGATTTGCTCAGGGTCACACTGCTAGTAAGTTCTTGAAGTCAAATTTGAACTCAGGTCCTTCTGACTCCAGGGGCAGTTGTCTTATCTATTGAGCTACCTAGTTGCCCCTCAGGCAGAATTTGAATCCAAGATCTTCCTGACACCAAATTTAGTTCTCTTTCCATACTATGCTATATGTGTTATCAATTGTATTCTGCATTTAAAAAATAAATATATTGACATGTAAATGTTATTGGCCAGGATCAGTATTTCATAAGTATCTGCCAGGCAGAAATTATATCTACTGATAAGTAACTTATCTGAAATTTAATTACAGTCTTAAAAACTTGTCTATGTCACTAAGCTGTTAAGTGACTTACATCCATTATATGAACTTATACCCAGACTTTAAGGAGACCTAAGCCACCTCTCTATCCATTAACCCACATGATTTTGCCGGTTTTCAATTCTGTTACAGAAAAAAGAAGTATCACTCCTATAGTCATTATGTCATAGGGACTCTCAAAGGTAAGAGTATGGTTAAGGCCAAATTTGCAAGAGAAAATAAGGAATTTAAAGGAAAGGATTTGATGTTGAAGAACATAGCATTTCAAGTCCTCCAGTTAGAATGAATATGCTAACTTGAAATAAGTAACTACTTTATTTTAAGCCTCCTATTTGTGACTAAGTAGTTGTTATATAAGCTGTTTTTCTGTAAGAAGACAATCACTTGAGTGGTAGTGATAGGCAATGCAGGTATCCCCAAATTTGGTAAAGAACAAATGATGCATATTCCAAGTTGGGCAAACTGAAAAACATTTGCTAATGAAACCAAAGTTTTGATTGATAAGTTTACTTTCATTATAAGCTTAAGTCATTGATCAACAATTAGAACTTACATATAATTTGTATATGCTCTTGGCCAGAATCATTAACATAAATAAAAATAACCCCAACAAATCAAACAAACAAAAATGATAAGAAGCCCCAGCCATCAGACTGCTCCTGGGTCACTAATAGAATAAACTCTTGACTTCACTACACTTGGAAATGTGAGCATTCTATGTTCAATTGAGATGAGGGCTGTTTGATGGAAATTTGCCAAAATATAATATCAGAGAGAGGTACATGACCTGAATCTCAACAGGGAGAGGACTTTATCATGAACATGACTATAAAATAGATTTATTGGTCCTTGATGGTCTCTTACTGGAAGGTTTGATTTTTGTAATATATGAGACAATTCAATTTTATTGCATGCATTGATGTGTCTTTAAGGATACCATCAGTTCTAATAAGCATATGTAACAGGGAATTGCTTTTATATCCTCCTCCAGACATTTTAATTTGCATTACAGAGGATCTTGGTTGCTGAGGCTCCCAACATGAGGCTCCATGACTCAAACCAAAATAACACTAGGCAGTTTGGTGGAAAGCAACAAAATAGCATCACCAGAAGACACCAGTGGCTTTGTAGAAATGGATCCTTGAAGTGACCCTTTCACACAGTGTAATTTAGCTACCCATAACCCTACATATGTGCTCTCACTTATGTTATCTATGCATAAACATTTTTCCAACTGAATGTGTATTTGTGGGAAAATGTCCCCCAAATTATGGGAGGATTCAAGAATGTTTCATTTCTAATTTTCTTTACACTCTTGTGATACATCCTTCTGGTCAACAGGCTAAAAATTTTGAGTTGTCCTTCATTCTCCACTCTCATTTTATATATCTAATCAGTTGGCAAGATTTGCCAACTCTACCTCCAAGGCATGTTTTCCATCCGCCTCCTTCTCTTCAATCTCAACGCTGACACATTAGATGAGGTTCACATCATTCTTTGACTGGACAATTTTTAAGAGTCCCCTAATTAATCTAATAACCTCAAATTTTTCTTCTCTCTAATCCATTGTACATGTAGGCATGAAAATGATTTTCTGAAAGTATAAACTTAATTATGTCATTCCCCATTTAAATAAATCCACTGGTTCCCTATTACTTAAGGATCTGACACCAGTTCCTCTGATTAGAATTTTAAGACCTTCATAATTAGTCAGTTAGTCCTGATTAGTGCAAATGATGCATCCTGTGAAGTGGTCAAATTATTCAAATTCCAATTGCATATTTTGGGGCTAGAACAAATTAACGTATTTTATATAATTATGTCATCAGATAGCAAAAAAAAATACATACATTTAACCACTTCATAGGATTTGTTATTCACACTAATCTGGTCCTAGTTGTAGTACCTACCTTTCCAGATTCTTTTTAATTTTTTTTAATTGATCACCTTTTTCGTACTCTGTGATTCCACTTACCTGGCCTACTTAGCTGTTTCTGAAATATAATATCCCATCTTATGTTGCTATGCCTTTGCACAAAATGTCCTCATAGATAGATTGTTCTCATTCTTCACTTCCACCTTTTAGAATCCATGGTTTCCTTGAGAGCTCATCTTAAATATCACCTCCTACATAAGGTATTTTCTCATTCCCCCAATTCTTAATGCCTCCCCCTTCAAAATTTTTTGGACCTAACCTGTGATTTCACCCATGTAGGAAATCCATTGTGAGTCAATACCCTCTTCCAATGCAGATTGGTAACCTACTCTGTAATTAATATTCTCAAAGATTTTTCTGGAGCACTAAGAGGTTAAATGACTTGTTCAGGGTCACACAACCATGTGTCAGAGATAGAACTTAATAGACTCAACTTTAATGGTGACTGTTCACATAAAATAATGCCTCCTAAATTTATGTTGCTTTCATTTTGTATTTTATATAATTTCATTTATTTATCTATCTTCCAATAAGGTGTTTCATTTTTATCTTAGTAACCTTAACATTAAAAATAGTTCCTTGACACTTAATAATAAATACATATTTGGAAATCAATTAATAAAATTCTTTTAAATGTCATATACATAACAACATATTAAGATTATATAGTGCAACAGTTTCTCAGAATGTGGTGATAATGCTGAAATGAGTTGAAGATGATTCACCATTTATATTTTTTGTCAAAATATAATGACTGAAATTTATTTGAGATATGAAAAGGCAGCAATTTCTCTCTTCCTAGATAGACTCCTATCAGATTGGAAAATGTCACAAGAGGTTATAATGGATTCATTTAAAACTTTATCATTTTTATATTGATGGTTCTGCTGATCTCTCCAGAATTCAAAGGTCCCACTGAATCTGGCAGATTTGATGGAACATTCACTGAAGTATTTAAAAGTTAATGCCAGGAGCAGATATATTCATAGAACCCTATCAGCTGCTGTCAGAGATGCAACATTTTCACTGACTAACATGGACAGGATGCAGTTCTCACTTTGTTTCCTTTGTCAGAGCAGAGTGAATTACTTTTACTACAAAAGAGCATGATAGGAAAGGGCTGTGTGGTCAACCATGCCAGGAGGATCTTGACATATATCAACAGAAGAGAGTGAATTAGGGCATCCCAATGTAAGGGTTTATTGAAGCACTGGGCTCTATGCAAAGATGCCTTTTCAAAGAGCCATATTTCAAATTACAATTTCAAGATACATTGGTATAGAACAAACATGTACTGTCTCCTATGATGAGAACACTCCATTAAAGGCCTATCTTGATGGTACTTCATGGAATGTAGGAGACTCTGGGTTCTGCATAACTATGTGTGTAGATCACAAGGTTTAAAATTCTCTATCAAATTGCAAATATTTTTGACTATAATTGCCATGGTAAATGTCATGTCTGGCTTTTGAGATCAGCCAAACTAAGTTAGAGAGACTCATCACCAAGTTAACTAACAGTGATAAATTTTTCAGCTATGACAGTTCTCTAAAATCATCTGTTAAATTGTAGGTTTATAACCAACATTATTGAAGAATAGTCTCTATAAATATAATGATAGAGACAAGAAGCATTAAAATAATTGAATAATAACCTGTGAACATCCTTCTTTCCTCATGGATATGAAATTAAATAAGTTAACATTATTTTCTTTCATAAAGCTTATAATCTATAAATAAAAACTAACAAACACAAATTACTACAATAAAAATTGAATTCTGATAAGGGCATAAGAGAGGTATGAAATGTGAGATTAAAAAAGAAAAGATCAATTTTAAATATATACATTTTTTACAAGGTTCCACATTTGAGCAGTATTGGGTATGGTTTTCAATAAACAGGAATGGAGACTGCTATATCACACGTATAGGAAACAAAATAAATCAGGTAAAAAAATTAGGTTTGTGCGCATGTAGGACAGTAAGAGGACAAATTTGTTCCATCAAAGAACACATAAAGACTAATTATATTTGATAAGGGAAGAAAAAAGTCATAATCAGAATATGGAAGGTTTTGAATACCAAGCTATGGAGACTAGAATTTTTCCATTTGGTAAAGTGTAACTACTGTATGATTTTAACTATGAAACTTATCTGATCACACCTCTGAATACGGAAGATTGATCTGGCAATGGTATGTAGGATAAAGCATAGAGTGAGGGGTAAACAGATTTTTTTGGGTGGGCAGGGCAGTGAGGGTTAAGTGACTTTCCCAAGGTCACACAGCTAGAAAGTGACAAGTGTCTGAGGCCGGATTTGAACTCAGGTCCTCTTGAATCCAGACCCAGTGCTTTATCCACTGTGCCACCTAACTGCCCCCTAAAACAGATTTTTTCATGATAAAATAGTATAAGCAAGAAGTAATGGGGTTGATAACAGGTTGCTGCCAGTAGGGATAGAAAGGAGAAAAAATATGCAGAATAAGGGTAGTTTGCAAAGAATTCGATTTTAAAAAGGAAGTTTTTTTTAATTACCTGATAAATTCATGGTGGCCCCATGAATGATGGTGCCATCTAAGAATTGTAAAGAATGATAGAGTGGTATGATTATAGATCTAGAGAAAAAATTATTTAATACACTACCACCACCACTATTACCAACCACAGTCATGTAGAGATCAATCAATATTAATCAACCAATTAATATATATTAAGCACTTACCATGCACCACATACTGTGCTCAGTGCTTGATTGGAAAACAAAAGAAATAAAGTAAATTTATCAGGGTCTTAACAGACAGTAACATTCTGAGGCAGGATTTGAACTCAGATCTTCCTTGCTTCAAGTCCAACATTCTCTCTACTGTGCCAAAATCATCATTCTTGGTGCATAACTGGCCAGAAATCTCTCCCCAGAAGTGCTGAAACATCCCCTGCTTGAATGAGAAAATCTTATGGAGTATTGTTTTGTGAAATCTGCCTGAACTCATTCTTCAGTGGCTAAAATACTCACTCTACATTCACACTCTTGCCATCCCAATGATTCTAAACCCTATCAGATATCATATAAACATACTTCCCCATCTCCCACTGACGCCTCAGTTATTATGATTTTCCTCAACTCTGACCACTCAATGCACCACCCCAATTCTGACCACACTCAACACTGTGCTCTCTGGAATTCCTGTTCCATAATAAATAAACTTGCTTTCATCTTAAAACATTTCCCTTGCCTCATCTCTCTTCTATCACTGACTGATATATAATGCCCTACTGATGACCTTGCAACCCTAGACACTCCAGTACTGGTTGAATTTTTATTATTTTCTCCCTCTGCTTATTCACTGGTTGTGGTGAGAGAGTCAGAATATTGTTTATTCCCCATTACCACTTCCAGACTCTCACTTTTCCAGCATCATTCAATAACCTCTTTTCTTTTGAAGTTTCTTTTGAGGTTCAAATATTAAATACCAAAGATAGTAATACCAACCAGAACACTCTCCTTCCTTCTTCAATGAATCCATTTCCTGGATTATGGATTTTCTTTGCTCCTCAACTCTTCACACTAGGGTACAGAAACATAACACATGTCTGTCCGTCTCTCTGTCTCTCCCTCCCTCTACATATATATATATATATATATATATCTATCTAGATAATATACATATATATATTATATACATATATATATTATATACTACATATATTTATATACTTTTAAATACCACTTTTCAGTTTCTCAATTTATTTATGTACCATGACTTACTCTTCCATTACACATTAGCTATATACAGAAATGATCAGGAACCCCTAGATTGTGAACTTTGCAAATCCTTTTTTTTTTCTCATGAGACAATTAGGGTTAAGTGACTTGCCCAGGGTCACACAGCTAGTAAGTGTTAAGTGTCTGATGCTGGATTTGAACTCAGGTACTCCTAACTCCAGGGCCAGTGCTCTATCCACTGTGCCATCTAGCTGCCCCTTTGCAAATCCTTTAATCACAAACTTTTATCATTCCAACTTTGTTTCTGCCTTATAAAACCTAATCTTGAATGATACAATGATTTCTAGAAAGTCCTAGAAGCAAGGAGTCCAAGGCTAAAAGGGACCTAACTGGTACTACAAAGTCCCTGAATGGGACTCCAGAAGTAAGGTTAAACATGAGCAAGCATTTTCTGGATAAATTTTCTGGGATATATTTCCATTACATAGAGGATATCTTCCCTTTCTCCTTTTTAAGGGTGGAAATCAGAGGCCAAACATAATATGTTCAAAATTATAAAAACCTAATATGCCATCTGACTGCTTTATTTAAACTGAGAATGCATGACCACTTGTGGGGGAGATTAATCGTTAGTTATAGGTTAAATAAGATGATATTTAGCATAGTTGATAGAATACCAGATTGGAAGAATGGAAGATCTAGGTTCAAATGCTGCCTCTGAAATCTAATGGCTTTTAGACCTTGGCCAAGTCATTTAATCTCTCTAAGCCTCTTTTTCCTCATCTGTATGTGAGGGGATATCATTTAATCTCCTTTCATTTTCATCTTCATCAACTGACTTCCTTCAAGACTCAGTGGAAATTACACCTTGTAAAGGCCAAATTTAGTATGGGGAGAGTTAATTGGGTGGCTTGCCATAATATTGGGGTAAGAAAGGAAATTAACAGCCTCTTTTCAAAAAAAAAATAAAACAGGTTTTATTAATTGGAACAAATTTAAAACACAGTTGAGGTTAATAGAGCTAGGGACAATGAGAAAAGGAATAGGGGCACACCCCGAACCTGCCTCCAGCCCAGCTAGCTTCAAAGAGCTACCCTTGCCTCAATAACACAAACTCACCATCACCCAGAATCTGCAGTTCCAAGTAGAACCAGCTGTGCAGCATTCCGGCCTGGTCTGAAGGTCCACCACACCAGCCTCTCTATCCCTCTCTTGTGTGCGCGAGAGTGAGTCCTCTTCTCCCTTCTCTCTCCCAGAAGCCCCCTCTCCCACAGGAAATAGGGCTGTCCACACACACAGTCCCAAGATAATTGGCTGGCAGCCCTGATTAACAAAACTAACAGGGAGCTCTACAGCTTCAAGCCAGCCAGCTTCTGGACATGGAAGACAACCTGACTTGTCTTCATTATAATTTGGCCAGGCCCATGTAGGCATGTGGGTATCTGGCGTGAAGTCAGCATACATGGGCACGTGCCATGGTTTCTAATTTTAGCCAACGATGGGGTCATAGAAACCACAATTAATTCCTTACAACCTTGTACACGATGCTTTTTCAGGTCCTCTTAATTCTAGGGCCTTTTCTCTGAAAAGTACTTTAAATTTATTTGGTGTATATATTATTGGCTACTGAGATTGGAATGCAAACTCCTTGAAGGAAAAAAAATTGTTTGGGGTTTTTGTTTGTTTGCTTGCTTGCTCTTCTTTGGATCACTAGCATTCAGCACAATGCCTGGCAAACACTAATAGATTTTTGTTGACTTGATTAAGTGCAGATATTTAGTGGGTAGTTGGAAATTTAGGTCTTTTATAGAGAAAAAATAAGACTAGAGACATAAATTTTGGTTTTCTCTGCATAAAAATGTTAATGAAACCATTGGAGGTAGATTAAATAATCAAAGTAAAGAGTATAAAACTTTAAAAGATATAATTGATGGAAAAGTCTTGGTTGGGGACATCTAAAACAAAGCAAAAATCATCAAAGATTTGTTCCCATGTAGCAGGGAAAATTCCACTTGAATTTAGTAATCAGTGTAACCTAATTTTTTTTTAATTTTCTGAAAACAAAATATATACATTGGCAAAATTGATAAGATGCTATTTCTGGATTGTCTGTAAATAACGCAGTACAAATTGTCATATTTTTCTTTAACTCCATAGTGACTTTCTTAGCACTCTGCAAGCTGTATTTCATAGGCAGTTGATCATTTGTTATCCTTTTAAACAATAATTGGAATATCAGCTCTTAGTTATATACTTTCAGATCTTCATCACCTTCCTTATCCTAGTACCTGCCTTTTTTAATACCATCAATAAGGTGTAGACCTTCAGATTTGCCAGTCATAAACAATTTTTATGTACTTACTTTGTTTTCATTTTGCCTTGAGGATGATCTTGTTTGGGTTTCCTTTAAATGATGTTTTTTCCAATTCAGGATTATGTAGGAAATCAGAAAGAATTGTGTTCATTTTCTATTTGATGGGTCTTGATTTCTCTGGATGGATTTCCATAAATTTTCAAGCTGGGAATTCCTTCAGTATCACCACAATATTTTTCATAGCCCCTTTTCCCTATATGCCAAGTATAATTTATAAGTTTATCCTAGTTCCATTGTCTTTGGATTATAAAAATGTTTAAAGTATAGTAATTCTGAACTAGTATATAATTTCGTATATTTTTGTTCATGTGTCTCTGTGGTATTTAAATGGCACATCTAGCATTCTGCATACTTCATTAAAAGCAATGTGTAGGATGTCAATGTATATAAAAATAGCATTCTTCACCAATGCCCCTAATGTATACTTAAAATATTCTACTTGCAATTTCTTTCTGACTTTATGATATCTATTGCTTATTTAGTTTAGTGTTTACATTATTACCATAATTGATTATTTTTATACAGTTAAAATATAAGGGATGATTCCCAGATTATGATCAGTATTACTGTTTTCTTGCCTCTACCATGGACACATAGAATTAGTGCATTTGTCTTTAACATTTTCTCTAATAAAGCTTTGAGTAATTAAAATGAAATCTGGGTAAAGCTAAAAAAGAACTGAAATACCCAATAGTCCAATCCATAAATACTGGAGATGAGGGAAGATGAGTCATTAAAAGACTCACAGAAATATGGCCAGATTTTCTGGTCTGGAGAACTAGATATTTTCTGTGATTCTCTTTATTTCTCCAACCTCCTCAAAATTGGAAGTATGCCCACAAAATAAAGGAATTTAAACTATATACATAGTCAAGGATACCAAGATCACAAATGAAGCTAAAACAGCAACAAAAATGTAATTAAGAGCAAAGAAGGCAAATGCATAATGTTCTCACTCTATATCTTGTACTCTACTACACAGAACAAAGAGGATTTGCAGAAGCTGATACACAGGCTTATATCAGAAGTCAATTCTATTCCCCTCTTACTTTAGTACTAAGGAAAATCAAAAGGCAGAAATTTGATTTTATAGATTGTAAGGGGCACTCTCTAAAAAGAGAAGTAAAAGGATAATGTTAAAAGGAAATGTGATCTCTCTATAAATAAAACATGTTTAACTTGAAGTTAAGATATAGAAGACAATTTATTGTTTATAGCTACCCCAGAAAAAAATTTAACAAGTGAAAAAACCTGAACAGCATAATTCAAGGAATGTAAGAAGAAATACAAGAAAATTGCCTAGGATTTCTGAATACAGGATACAATGTGCCAAACAAAAGAATGCCCAGGTCATCTGTGGAAAATGAAAAAGAACAGAACAAAACAAAAAACCTAAGTTGTAAACTCCATGACAAATTGTGCTTATGCTGGACAATTCCAACGACAAAAAAAAATTACAAATGACAATAAAACCAACAAATTTAATGAAAAGATAGTGGAATGATCCCAGACTATTCTACACTCATAAGAAAATGTAGGAGAAATAGAATAATTTGTTCCAAAGAACAAAAGGCTTCAAGATAAAACTCAAAGTGAGATACTTTGAAAACCTCAGTCTAATAATTAATTTAGAAGTGTGGGCTCAAATCAAGAAAAGGAATTTGAAGTATTTAAAAAAGAAAGCCAGAATTTAACAAATTATTTGTTTCTCAAATATTTTAGAGAACAGAAATAGAAGAAAAGTAAATATACAGCAGTCAAGGATAACACAACATAACAGAGAGGTCATTAAGATATTTGTAATAATACACAGATATATAAATGGAAAAAATAGATGTCAAATAAAAGGGATGGTGGAGAAACCTGCCAGAAACATGATGCATGAAATCTCATAGGAAGAGGCCTAAAACTGAATCTGCGGGTGTGTGTCTGTCTGTCTGTGCCAATAGAAATGGAATTGCCTTAAATTGAGTTAAAATAATTGAAGAGAAAAAGTACTTCATTCAGTTCCCTCAACAGTAAAATGGGGATAATAACAGTATTCTACTTCCCAGGATTATTGTTTTGAGAAAATCAAATGAGCTAATATTTATAAAATGCTTAGCTCAATGCCTGGCACCTAGTAGTCACTTAATAAATGCTTGTTTCTTTCCTTCCAAAATATAGGATTAGATGATCAGTGATTTAGAGCTGGAATCAACCTGAGTGGCCATTCTGTCCAATATCCTCTTTTTACCAATGAGTTTATGGAGGCATAGAGGGGTCCAGTGACTTACCCAAGGCTATTCAGATAATAGGTAGGTGACAGAGTATCTAAACCCAGGTCTTCTAACTCTAAGTCCAGCACCTTCTCTATTGGGTTTTTCTTCCTATTCTTTTATTTGCTATTTTTTCATTGGTTAAATTTCAAGAGAATCCCATCTCCCTCATGAAGCTTCCTGTGCTTCCCTTAAGGCTATAACAAAATTAACCCTGGCCATTTCAATATAATTCATTTAGACATCTTTAAAGCAATTATCATGTAATATTATATTGTGTTATTTATTTGGGGGTCATACCTCTTAGCTAGACAGTAAGTTGCTTGAAGACAGAGCTTCTATCTTATTATCGGTTGTTTTAGACCCAGATACTGTCATAATGCTCTAAAAGTCACGGGTTTATTAAGTGTTCATTATTGAAGTAGTCTATTTGACATTGCAAGTGAGAAGCAAGAGTAGTATTCATTTGCCACAAACTTCTGCCTCCTTTAAGCTCATTACCAGGAAACTCATCACAACAGAGAATTCTTCAGCTTTGGTACTTACACCTAATAAGTCTAGAGGCCAAAACAAATAATCTTTCTATTGCTTTGCTTCACAGAATGCTCAAATTCCCAGCCA
Organism: Dromiciops gliroides; assembly: GCF_019393635.1. NCBI lineage: Eukaryota > Metazoa > Chordata > Mammalia > Microbiotheria > Microbiotheriidae > Dromiciops > Dromiciops gliroides. Next base: position 318,254,372 of record NC_057864.1, read on the forward strand.
TCTCTTCATTTTTCATGAACTGTTCTGCTTGGTTTCCAGTCAGTCATCTTCATTATGTCCTGACACCAGGTGGCTTCTGGTCTTTTCCACAAACTTTTAGTTTCCTTTTGCATATTTTCTTCTTTCATTAGATTGTAAGCTCCTTGAGGGCAGAAACTATTCTTTTTATTATTATTTGCATCCCTAATACTTAGCAAGTGTTTAGCATATTAATAAATTAATTAATGTTTATCATATATCATGGGGCCTGGAGCAGTATGATATAATATTACTGGTTTCATTATTGTCCTTGAAGTATTGTCTTCTGCATTCATGTATAAGTGTAAATTAGGGATATACATCTTTTCTTTTTCCTGAATTATCCATAACAATCCAAATAATTGAAGTTTTATGATTTTAGAGCATATAACATATAGAAAGTCAGTCTATACATGTACACATAAAATGATAAAGATGGATGTAGAAATAAGATAGCTTTATGAAATATAATCTCAGGCAAGTGATCATTTGGCCATTTTGATATTCATTCTTCATATTCTTTAGAAAATGGTTTGTTTGTTTTTTCCTTTTAAAAGTAAACTATTACTCAGCATATATTGAAAAAATTAACAAAATTATAGTTATTAAACAAATAGATTTCAGACCTCACCAAATAGCAGTTGCAGCCTGTTTCCCACTAAGATTTTTAACCAATAAAATGATGCTCTTTCACTTGACTTCATATATTTTAAATAAAATAAATTAATAGGTGCTGCTTCTTTAACAACACAGCGTAAGCTTAACAGAAATACAAATAACAACTTTTCAGTGTCAATAAGACCAGGTTTCCACTGTATTAAAAATCAGACAATGATGTTCTCAACAGCCAACACTCTTCTTCAATCAAATCCAACTGACCTTATTACTTTGATTTGGCTACATACCCAAAGGCATATTATGGACTCTATGAGCAGATGATTGAATGCAACAAAAATATCTCCATTAAGAAAAAATAGAGATTTTGAACTTGAGTGCCTGTCCATTAGTGACATAAAGTGCTGACAAGCAGAATAAACAGTGAGAAATGTAATGTCAAGGCCTCTAGTGAAATGAAGTTTCATAACTTCCCTGGAGTTGATGGATGGGTAATGATGACATTTTCAAGTGTTAGGATATCCAGTGTTAGGAAAGTGGATGAAGCATTTCACATGTACAGTGTTTGTTACTGCTTGGATGGTCAGGGTAGTTGGCTAAATAGCTTAAGGAAAGAGTCATCTGTTTATAAATGTTTAATCAGGCTAATATTCAGCTGCTCTTTAACATGCCAGAGGACTTCACATATTTTGAGTTTAATAGTTTAGGCTGGAATTCATTCAGACAGTGAAAAGGCTGTGGAGAATTCTACAGCATCAAATACTCAGGAATTTGACATTAACAACATTGTAAATCTGACAAGAACAATTTATCAATTTTGCCATGATTTTGCAGGGAAACTTTGCTAAAACATATTCCTCTGGGTGCTATCTGCATGGTAAATAATCCTTGAGGTCTCTACTGAATGCAGCCTACCTTTTTTCCATAGATTAAATCACAAATACAACCATCATCTTTAAACCAGTCAATTGAGAAGGAACTGTGTGTCATGAAATTATGTCTTATCCTCAGAAAACAGGTTGCTGAAACATGAGGAATAAAATGGATGGTTTTCAGTAGCTACATGCTTGTGCTGAATCCGTTTAGACTTCAAGAACAAACCAGGGAATCTTGTTCTTTTTGAAAGGGAAGGATTGCTAGCATCAAACCTCACCTCAGGGAACTCAGAATCACAATTTGCTCAAGCTATTTTTACAAGGCTTTGAGCCACTCTGTTAGGATGTTGCTGGGGGTGTTCACAGTCTCTTTGCATGCTGATTCCTGGGAACTATGAAGGAAATGAAATCTGAGTGATCAAAAACTTAGGAAAAGATCCTTCAAAGTAATTCTGCATATTTTAAAATGTCATTTTTGTTGATTTCAATATCGATTATAATACTATCATCAATATTTATTAAGTCATGTGGTGTGCTTTCATGGATGTTTAAAAATAGAAACCTATTAGTTCTTTTAGAAAGTCTACATTTATAAAGTAAATTGAAGTCCTCAATTATATTGAAAGTCTTGGAATGGAAGTAAATTTTTTCCTTAAAATGAGGCTTTGTTTTTCTTATTGCAGACAAAAACAATTCTCTTTAGATAAGGCAGTGTGAAGAAATATAAACATTAAATATATATATTTTTATATTAGTGTTTCCTAAAACTGTATGTGTGGATATATAACAGTGTTACGCTTTAAATTTATATTTCCTGAAACTACAATACATATAAACACATATATATAGTTTTTTTCTATAGAAAATTGAATATGCAGTAGATGATACAACTAAAAAAAACTGTCCATTTTTTCACAAACCTAATAATCTCTTAGCAAGAATAATAACTACAACAAAAAAGAATCTCACTTATCTTCATATAACATGCATGTTATTCTTGCTCTATATTTTTAAATGACCCCTATCTTTAGTCAGCTCAAATAATGGTTTTGCATATTTGGGACAAATACAAAGGTTTGTGGATTGTTTCAGGATAGGCTTAAGTCATTAATGGGTTTTATGCCAGTGTGTGATCCTAAATGCTCATTTGTTTGTAGTACAAAATTACTTGCCAATAGAGCACAAGTCAGCATGATAGGCATTCTTCCCAGGAACTCAGATCTGGTATCATTGTGAGGTGTGGAGTGTTGTAGACAAATTGAAAGGGAAATGAAGCAAACATAGTTCCCTCTCTAAAACAAATTAATTGTCTTAATATATGAAGTCAAGTAAAGGGGTATGGAGGTTTGATTCTGTTTAGCACACAGTATCCCAGTCCCTCTAGCTGAGGAGGTCTGAAGTGTCAAGTGTATGAGAAAGCTTCCATCACACCTATCCTTTCTGTTCCTAGCTCCATCTAGAGCTATTATTGTCAACGGCTCTGAAGTACACAGCTGGCTTTTCCCTGTCAGGAAACCACACTCTTTTACAGTATTTATTGCTTGAACTTCAAACTCTATTTCCTTAGAAGGATCACTGGGATAACTTCATAGAGACGGCTGTAGAGGTACTGCTACAGAAGTAGCAATTCTACCTTGGAGTTAGGTTTGGAAATGACATGAAAATATCACCAGTTACCTTGGGGACTGAGCTTCTAAAAAAGGACTGGAATTGACTACACATCTGGTGGTATTGCTTCACTCTATCAGCTGCTTTCATATTGTCAACTCAGAAACACACTTTTTGAAAACTTCAGACCCTATAGGGAGTAGAACTAAGATGAATATATGGATATTTATAAAAATCTCTGGGATTTAGGAAGATATTCACCTGTATTTCATACTCAGAAACATTTGACTTCACCCACATGTAAGAATGACCAAAAGTTTATCTTGTTTTCCCCTCACAGAGACTATGAGAGGAGACAACGAGATACTACAAATGAAAAATGCATATTGATATCAAGATTTATATTTTGTTGTTAGAGAAACTAATTAAAATTGCCCTAGAAACACAAAATTCCTAAAGAATAGATCTATTTGAAATTTTTCTCTGGCTGGACAGTTCTTTTAATTAGAGCAAAGTAATATGGGGTTAAATTTAATGACTTTGATTCCTTGCAAGTATTACTTAGTTCTGTGGGCTCCCAAATGTTGTATGATCACCCTACAAATATGGTGCTCCTTACAGGGGCACCCAAATAGAAGAATATAACTAACTCATTGGGGTTCTATCAGTGCTATAGGGAAAACAACAGAAATATTCCTTCAGGATTTACAAGTGTTAATTGAAGCTTTCCCAAAATTAGGTAAAAATTTATTTTTAATATATATTTCATGGCTAACATGAAGTGTCCTAGGAAGGACAAATGCCATGTATGAGACATGCACTAATTTTAAATAATTATATTTAAATCTACTCACTGAATGCCAAACCTTAGAAAATGATAATTAGAAACTTATATTTCATTGTTGAGAATTATAAATTATTTATTCTTTATTGTTTCCTTTCATATTTTATAATATTGTTGCTTTCTATTTCGAAATCATTTTAAGCAAATATCTTCTTGTACTATCAGGTTGGATTGGGCTTTCAATTAATACATAGAAAAAAATTTTAAAAAACACTTAAGCAAAATCCATTTAGTTTTAAAAATGTGTGAACAGGATTATTTAAAAATAAAGAATGTACTACCTTCTACCATAATCTATCTCCAAAGTACTGTCAGGATTTCAAGCACCATCTGTCTACTTCAAGAAAGAAAATTGTATATTTTCTTAGTGTTAAAATTTCATTGCTGGAAAATGTGTCTCAACATTGTCCCTGTCACTGATCAATTCATATTTACATACACTTTTACTCCCAAGTATTGTTTAAATAAGTCTGAAGGGAAAGAAAAGCAAAACAAAAGGAGAAAAAAGTTTTTTTAAAAAAGATAACAAAAGAACCCTTTTAATGTAGAGTAGTAGGATAGTCTGTCTGCCAGTACTTTTACTGCTCTCTAAATATTAAGACTGTTTTCTGTCAGTCTAGGCAATATTTTAGTTTGGGATAAGACTCCCATTAACACTGCAGGATGGCTAAAAATATTTATTATGGTCAGAAAATGAGAGAGAGAGAGAGAGAGAGAGAGAGAGAGAGAGAGAGAGAGAGAGAGAGAGAGAGAGAGAGAGAGAGAGAGAACGAACAAACGAGCCAGTATAATCTGTTTGCAACAAACTCCATAGCTCTAATTTATCAGAGACTGTAAACAAAAAATCAAAGACAAGAGAAGAATTGATGCAATTATATAGGCAGTTCATGGTCGGGAAAATGGTAAGTGTCTCTGGGGAAAAAAACTTAATTTTTTTTTCCTTTTTTTTTTTTAAACCTAAGTTTCTGGATATGTTTTGAATAGTAAATAGAGAAGCGTTCCTCAAATCCATAAGACCCAAGTTCAAGTTCCCCCTGTCTCTGACAAAAACTAGTTTTGTGACACTAGTTCTCATTGCTGTTGGCAATACTTTAAGACTACAAATTGTAGAAAATTTACTAGCCTGGTTTCTCACCTGGAAATTCACTATAAGTAAGAAATTACAGGTTCACTCCCTACTCTATATGAATTATTTTATTTATTGTCTAGCTCAACTTGCATACATGGAACCAGTTTAAAGATAAACAAGGGTATAATAGAGTTAACCAGATTTACTCCTTATACATTAAGTCTCACGTATAGAAATCTACCCATTTGCAGATTGGCTCTTATACTATGAATGACCAAAGGAACCAAATAGAGCAAATTAGTAAAGGTCATTTGAAACTAACGTGTTTTAAAACATGACAAATCTTTTTTAAGGTTCTTAAGTAAAAAAAAAACCTTGAGTTACTTTCAATCTGAGGGAATAATAAGCAATCAGCCCTTTCAAAAGGTTATCAAATTGTGGCTTTAAAGGAAGGTTTATTTCTTTTTATTGGTTTATTGTTTGGTTTTGTTTAAGGCCTTCTTTATTTTCCCTTGATCACATCAGGAGTAATAGTCTTAATGGTGCTAGGTTGTGTTAGATGTCAGCTTACTTCAGGAGCACTAATTTTGAAAATGCATAGATGTCTATACATTTATCATGACATGTTTGGATTATTAGGTAATGTATTCAATTATTGATTGAGCTACTTTGTGTCTTACTGTGTACTATCAATCAATCAATGAACAAACACTTATTAAATGCCTATATAAGCTAAGAACTGTATTATGACCAGGAGATACAAAGAAAAAAATAACACAGTCCCTACTGTCATGAATCTTACATTCTATAAGGATTAGGGAAGACATAATGTGCACATTTACATCTATAATATGCAATACCTATAGGAAATAAATACCAAACAAATGAAGGTGGGGAATATTATTTGGAAGAATGAGAGGAAAAATTGCATGTAGCATGTAGAATTTAAGTCAATATTTGAAAGAAAATAAGGATTCTAGTGATCAAAGGTGAGGAATGAATCCATATATATGGCATGAGGAACAGAACTAGAATGTCATGTAAGGTATGTCAAGGAAGCTAGTTTGACTAGAAACATGTATACAAATGGAATTACAACTTGATCAATAAGTACAATGTCAGCAAGAGCTACTAGGTGCTGTAGGGGCAGAGACAGATTATGTGATATAGTACCAAATTTCAATGGTTTTTTAATCTAACTGAATTACTGCCATAATGTTGTTCTTATTCCTTCTATTTGTGACACATCACAAATAAGATGATTTTTTAATGGTTTTGAATAATTTTAGTAACTAAGGTTCTTATACAACAGACAATTTAAATAACATCAATAGGCATTTATTAAGCAATTAGTATGTTCCTATCATGTTAAATGCTAAGGATACAAAGAAAGGAAAACTAAAAGCAATAATAATAACAAATAATCATAATCATTGTCATCATCATCATCACCACCACACCACCACCATCATCATCCTGACCTTAGGGAGCTCAGAGTCTACGGGGGGGGGGGGGCAATATGCAAACAATTATGATAAATGAAATATGTATGTCTTAAACTGGAAATAATATGAAAAGGAAGACACTAACAAGAAGTAAAAATCAGGTTGTGATAGCCTATGATATCTGATTTCCAGCTTTATGGATAGCTAAAGTATATAAAAATTCACATGTATTTTTACTACTTTTCAACCCGATACCTTTGCCACCAAGATGATATCATTAAGTTATAACTATTGATAGGATTTAGTTTTGCATTATAAACACTTTACTTTCAGGACTTAATGCACATTTGTACCTTATTTCATGTTCTTAAAAGTTAAATCATAAATTAATAAGTTCCTAAAATACAAATTTAATATAGAAAGGAAGTTCAGATTCCCTAAACTGAGTCACCTGGATGATATATGTGTTGTATAGACAAACAGGTTTAAGGTACTAACATTCCATCAGCTCTAGTTAGGATAGTATATCTACATGCCAGCTCTGCATGACTAGAGGCATGGTTTCCTCTCTCACATGGTGCTAAGACAACACACAATGAGCTAACTTGGGCTCCAGTTCCTTGTAGTCATGTAGATCATGATGCCATTTCCAATATAATTCACTCTGAATGCCATTCTAAAAAAAAAGAAAAAAATATGACCACTTTTTCAATGATAATTAACTTGCAAGCAGAATTTAATTTTTTTTTAATTCAAACAAAAACATGCTTAAGTTTCACCAAATCCATCCCCTAAATCTACATAACATGACAAATAATTACTCCAAAGGGATATCAAGCATAAATGGTATTTTGCCTCAATTATATTCATACTCAGATATTTAAATTTCTTGCAACTTTTTCCAAATATATATTAGCATAGTTCTGTAAATCACTCAATACATAGATATCAAACAATTATGTCACATTAATTGGGTAATTAAATAATGTAAAGTTATACAAAATAAGCAAATCAGACACATTCTTGGAAAAAAGGAAAGCTCATACACTTTGTTGGGGGCAGGACTAATCTAAAAAGGACTCAACTGGGAGATGATATTTGGAAACCAGTAATGCTATAGGAGAAGAAAGATAAATAATGGATACCAAATTTGACACAAACTTGATACATCATCATGATAAATGCAAAGAAATTTTAAACCACAAAGACAGAATCCTTCTATGAAAATGGGGAGATAATATAGCATTCTCTCTACAGTGTGGTGAGTGCTGACCTGCATTATGAATTTGTCTAGCAACAAATCCAGACATAATCGAAAAAGTAAATAAAATTCACAGTCTCAAAAATAATGATGTATATTTATTATCATAGAGAAGATATGTTTTGATTTAATTATTTTCCTTCATTCCTTCCTTCTTGAAATATAAAATTGTCTAATGTAACATAAAACAAAATATGTAAACTACAATATAAATTCAGTAATTTAAAAACTATTAAATACTCTATGGCAGTATACTGATTAATGTGTATGTCAATTATTAATCAACCAATGACTGGTTATCATGTATTATTTTAAAATAATATCATGATTGATAAAATCATTTTTAAAACAAATACCAATATGTTTATGGAACACATTACTATTAAGACTGAGTAAATAGCAATAGGGGCAAGTAAACTCAGAAATAGCAATGACTAAAGGATTATCTATTCTAGACCACTGTCATTAAATAGAAGCATTTTATATTTATATTTATATGCTTTATATTATCTTCAACATCTTCTGGCATGGAGATTACAAACCTTCCTTATCAAGCCTACTTCAATGTTTCATCAACATAAGTGTCAATAGTGTCTTCTTTATTTTAAACTGATCTTCCTTTTAAATTAAATCATTTCCTCCTCATTCTGTGAAGTGGGAGGCTTCAAACTTGGCATCCCTGTAAATTTAAATACTTGAAGAGACTTATTCAATTTCTCCTCTCTTTTCCATGCTCAACATAAAATAACCAAGCCCTACCCCCCTTTTCATTACTCACATTTGCTTTTCCTAAGTTATTAGTGCACTATTTTATTGGGCCTCATTCAATCTTTTCCCCACATTTCTTTTAAAATTTAGATATTGAAATTGGATATTAGTCTATCATCAGCCAAGGACTATGTCCCTTACTTGAAAGAAATTAGTGGGGAGGAAGAAATGATATTGAATCTTCCAACTCTAGGAAATTAAGGTGTAGGCTAGGTAGTCTAGACTAAAACTGTATTATATCTATCACACATATAACTTGAAGAATTAATTGCTCACAAAAAGACCCCCGAATTTGACTCAGCACTTATAAAATACTTTATTATTAATAATAAATGCTTACATAGCACTTCAATTTTTATAAATTACTTCAACATAGCAATCTCATGAGGTAAGCTGTATCAATGAAATTATCCTGATTTCCTATGTGAGGAAACAAACTCAGAGAACTTCATGGTCCCACAACTTATAATTGTCAGGATTAGTATTCAAAATCCTGTTCTCCTGACTCCAACTCTAGAACTCTTTCCAGCATGCCACCCTGCCTCTATTTACTCATTATACTCTTTCATGGTGCCAGAAAAGAAATGATAGTTTCTGTCCTTTGAAATAATTTATGATAATAAATGGACAAACTTGTTTCATAATGCTAAATGTAAGTTCTTTGTAATTGTATCCTTGGCACCTAGCACATTCCCTTGCACTCAAGAGGTAGTTAATAAATAAATGTGGATAGAGTGAATGCCTTCAAAAGGATGTAGACAATTACATATTAATGACAAAATAAATAAGGAAATTTACATTAGGCATAAGCAATAGTTCATGTTGGGTTTACTGTTTTTGTAACTTGAAATGGAACTTATGTTCCTCATGTGTTCAAAGTTGTGGTAGGGATTCATTCAAAAACATAGGAAAATATACTCTTTATTTTTTCTATGTAAACGCTTTTATGAGATATAATGTTATATTTTCATAATTTTCTAATTGTTTTTGCTGTTGATTTTTTGTTTGTTTTGATCCCTTTCTTTTCAGTAGAGCATGCAAGGAATTGTATTGGGATTTATCCTAATTACTGGAATGGCTGGTGATTTTTTTTAATTCAGTAGAGTATTTTTATGACTATTTGTTCAGCTGTCCTAGAATTCCATTCTCAGCTAAATAAGTCACTGTCTGCTTAGGAAAGTATTGGTGCAAAAAATATTTCACACTTTTTTATGTGGTACTGAGCTAAGATGGACCAAGATTGATCAAATATATATTCCACAGAGAAGATTCCATGAAACAAGTAAGCTGTTTGAGATGAATATTAAACAAATGCAAAAAAAGATAGCTTTGTAATCTGGCTTCTGACTTTGTCATTCAACAGGAACTTCTCTCTCCAAAGTTACCAATGACTTCCGAATTGCTAAATGTGATGGTCTTTTCTCAGTCCTTGTCCTTCATGACCTTTCTGTAGCATTTGACAATACTGATCATCCTCTCTTCCTGGATATTCCTATCTTTTTTTTTCTGAAATTGCTTCAAAGTCTCCTTTATTTTAGACCACCCATGTCATTTCACCTAGGTGATGTGGATTCCAAAACTTATGCGAAGATTTCTTCCTTCTCTGTACTCTCAGCCCCATTAGCTCCCATGGATCTTAGTATCATTCATATAAATATATCATATTATATTTGCAGATATATCTATCTATTTCTGCATATGTAGAGATAAATCTGAATGTAATATATAAAGATATCTATAGTTTTATGAGTGCTGCTGTGTATATATCAATCAATAAGAATTTATTTTCAATGTGCCAAGCTCTGTACTATGTTCTGGGGATATAATTCAAAATAAAGGAAAGAAAAAAGAAGAAATAAGCCTTACTCCTGAGAAACTGATAGACTTGTACACATACACATGTATGTGTGTGCATGTGTATTTATGTATGTATGTATGTATATACATATATTCAAAATAAATATGAAGTGAACAAATACAAATTTAAAAAATGTAGCTAAATACAAGGCAGTCTGGGAGGAAAGGCATTAACAATTGTAAGGATCAGCAGAGACTTCCTATTGAATGTAGAAGGTGGCACTTCTGCTTTGTATTAAAGAAGGATAAGGGGAAGCTAGATGGCACAGTGGATAAAGCACTGGCCCTGGATTCAGGAGGACCTGAGTTCATATTTGGCCTCAGACACTTGAGACTTACTAGCTGTGTGACCCTGGGCAAGTCACTTAACTCTCATTGCCCTACCAAAAATTAAAATAAAATAAAGATAGGTATTCTATGAGGTGTAGGTGAGGTGGGAAAGTCAGCTTGGGGCAGGCTTTGAAAAATAAATGTAAGATTTCATAGGTCCATGGTTTTTTCTAGACATAATAAGGAGCCACTGCAGAATGTTGAGTATGGGAGTAATGTGATTAAACAGTGGATGAGGAGAATCATTTTGCCTTATATAAGACACTCTGTAGAGGGAAAAGATTTGAGGCAAGGAAACCAGTTAGGATACAAGTGAAGTAATCCAGGAAACTACTGATGAGGTCATAAAGAAAAGTAGTCATCGGTAAAAAGAAGGTCTCAGATATGAGAGATGTTATGGAAGTAGAAATGGTTAGGTTTAATAAATATTTAGAAATGTGAAGTTATGAGAGAAAATGAGGAATCAAAGATAATACCCAGATTATAAAACCAGAAATCTTGAATAATAGAAGTAAATTCAAAAAACATGGGGAAATTTGGAATGGGCTGAGTTTTTATGCAAAGATAATGAGTTCCTTTTTGATCATGTTGAGGGTGAGATATAATATAGTATCAAGTATGAAATTACCATTAAGCAAGTGATGATGCAAACTCAGGGGAACTATTGGAATAGATATATAGATCTATGACTCATCTCATAGAAATGATCATTAAATCTACAGTCATTAATGAAATCACCAAGAGAAAAAAGTAGACAGAAAATACAGAAGGGCACAGGACTATCTAGGGAAATTCCACAGTTAAGAGGTATCCAGTAAAGGAGACTGAGAGGGAGAACTATAATAGTAATTTATAAAATCCAGAGGAAAATGGATTTTTGAGGAGAGGATAGAGTTGTTAACTATAAGATACAGCAGAAAGATTTAGAATGATCAGAATGGAGAACAAAATCAGAATTCATATTTAAGACACCAGTGATAACTGGAATGAGCAGTTTCATTTGATTGGTAAGAGAAAAGGAAGTGGATGCAACTATAACAGTTGGTTTTTTGGTAGGATGTTGGCTGAGAATTGGAGATATATGAAATAATAGCTTAAGGTGAAATATATTGTAGCCTTTTCTATTGTTCTTGTGCCTCTCTGTAAAATGTAGGAGATTTGGAGATATTTGGAGACAGCAATGAAGAAGTTAATCAATATGGAAAGTCTAAAGATTATAGACACAGAGGTTCCCTTGTATTAAAAAAAAACACAACATTTTTTGGATAAGAGAGGATGGGATCAAGGATTTATGCAGAGAAGTTGACCTTGAAAAAAGAAAGTATCCCTCATTGTCAAATACTGCAGAAAAGGAAAAAAGAGAGTGGGTAGCTTGATGTCAAAGGATTTTCTTGATGATAAAAGGGAAGAAAAGAAAGGTTACATAAAAAAACACACTTTTTTTCAGTAATGTATAAGGTGAGGTCCTTAGCTAAAAGAGAACAAGGATAGGGCAGTATGGGAAGGCTGAAGAGGTAATAGAAGGCCTGTATTAGATTTGCTGAGGACTAAGAGAGGAAAAAAAAAAAAGGTTGCCTTGCTGAAATACAGGCATCTGAAGTTTCAAGATATAAATTTATCATATACTCAATAATCACTAATATGTGACTTACTCTAGCTCCATTCAGGAACATAGGAGCATGAGTAAAAGAAACAAATGATGAATTTTAGCAAGGGATAAATAAATAACAATGAGACAATGTGGTGAATGGTTTGAGAGTGAGCAAAAAGATAGACTAGACATTTTTCCTCATTTTCACAACCTCTCAAACTTCTACAAAACAGAAATCATATGCCAAAAAAACCTTCAGCTTTATTGTCTAAGAAATCTAAGATAAAAAATTAAAAAAAAAAAACAGGAACCCATGTTAATGACCCTGACCTCACTCTACACTCTTCTCCAATTTCCCATGCTATTGGTAAAAAGAAGACTCAAGGATATAACATGGTTTTGTTTTCAAAGCCTTTTCTACATCTTAATCTATCCTCATTATTTTCTAGTGCTACGTACGGGGCACTAAAGCTCCAGGATGCAGAATTTTGTTCAGCTTATCCATAGCCTTTCAATAACAAAAGTCTGCTGGCATTTGAAACCCGGAAGTACCAGTAATGAAAAATTATGAATTGCTTGTGACAGGGAAAATAGGCTCTCAAATTCTGGTGCATGATCAGAGAACTGAGTAACACAGAGGATGGGTCAGGTCAAAAAGACAGGGCACAATGTATGTTGGGGTCTGCTAGGCACTCCACCAAAACTGAGGGGGAAAGTACAACATCCAACTGGGTCCAATTCTGATCACACAAAAATTGCAGCAGAGACTTAGGCTGGTGAACATGAATGTCTGAGTGTAGGACTAGTCTGAGTTGCTTTGAGAGAAGGAAATAAAATTGGGAGGGGAAAGAGTCAGGAAGTGAGTGATAAGGAAAATAAAAGTTTAAAAAGACTGAAAGTACCAAAGATTCGGGCAGAAGAAAACTCAGACTTGGAATGTAAACAGATAAATGAACAGGAAATGCTTAACAACAGAAATATATAGGGCCACCAGATCTAGTAAATTAGTTCAGACATCTAAAATTAAATGCTACAAAATAAAGTAAAATGGTCAAACACTTAATGAAACAGACAACTGACCCTGTGAAATTTGAGGAGAACATGGAACCATTACACACTGTCCTGAGTATCTTAAAAGAAAAATGAGAATTCAGAGAAGAATTTTATGTCCTTCACAGAAAGAACAATAATTAGCAGAAAAGAAAAACTTGAATCTGTGGAAGCAAGCTTCATGAAAAAAATAAAATATAGTAATAGATTGGTAATGAATATTCACAGAAATTAAGGAAAATATAGAAGAAGAGAAGCAAAAAATCAATAACATTAAAAGAAAATTTGTGGGGCAGCTAGGTGGCACAGTAGATAAAGCACTGGCCCTGGATTCAGGAGGACCTGAGTTCAAATCTGACCTCAGACACTTGACACATACTAGCTGTGTGACCCTGGACAAGTCACTTAACCCCCATTGCCCCACAAAGAAAAGAAAAAAAAGAAAATTTGTGCACTATGTAAGAAAAACATTTTCATCTCAAAGATAGGAAGAATAGAGACAAAGTAAGGATAATAGGTCTCTTAGGGAAAGATGACAGTAGAAACAACCATAATATCATAATGAATGAAATAATGGAAGAGAACTGCATCAAACTTCTGAACATAGAAAATGAAATTCCAATTGAAAAAATTTACAGATCACCTTCAGAAAAAAAAAAAAAGGATTGCCAACTTCAAGACATCTAGTTGTTAAATTTAGCAATTCAATTCAGTACTACAACAAGTTCTAAAAGCCATGAGAAAGAGAAATACTTTCATGTACAAAGGAGAGTACATTTGAATAACAAAAGACTGCTCTGTACTCACTGGAAAAAGAATAGAGAATGGAATAATGTATTCTGAAAAGCAAAGGGGCACAGGATGGAGACCATGCTGTAAGGTATCCAGCAAATCTTAGTTTAACCATACAGGAGAGTAGGTGGAGCCAAGATGGCGGAGGAAAGGCAGAGACTTGCCTAAGCTCTCCCCAAGACCCCTCCAAATACCTTCAAATGATGCCATAAGACAATTCCTGGAGCAGCAGAACCCACAAAAAGACAGACTGAAATAATTTTCCTGCCAAAGGCAACTTAGAAAGTAAGCAGAAAAGGTCTGTTGTACCGAGGTGAGAGTGGAGCTCAGCCCAGCACAGGCCACACCAATACCATCACCAGCTCAGCACAGACCTAGCCCCAGCAAACTAGAAGCAGGCTTTGGGAGCCTCTGAATCAGTAGTGGCAGCAACTCCTTCTGGAACTCAGCCCACAGATGATAAGAGGAACAAACAATTGGCATCTCCTTCCTAGCACTGAGGCAGGACTCTGCTGTTTTGCCCATACTTGGATCCAAGTCACATTCTTGCGTGATGAACCCAGTTGGGGGAGGAGCACAAGCATACCAGAGCTTGCAGCCATAATAGAAAAGGACTCTATTCATAGTTCGAGGGTAGAAAATCAGACTTGTGGTTGCTTGCAGATCAGAGAACAGGCCAAGAGAGTAGTAAACATACCTCTCCTTGAATAAAAAACTTACAATTTCCTGGGATTATCTCTGAAAACAGCTGCACAAACCCCCTCAAGTTTGTGACAGTATCCCCTCCACCCTGGAAGCAGTTCCACACTTTAACAAAGAGTTAAAAATCAATAAATAGGCTGAGAAAGTGTGTAGCAAACAGAAAAAACTGCTGACCCTAAAAAGTTTCTTTTGTGACAAGGAAGATCAAGATACACACTTAGAAGAAGATAACAAAGTCAAAACTCCTACATCCAAAGTTTCCAAGAAAAATATGAATTGGGGCAGAACCAAGATGCCAGAGAGAAGCCAAGAAGTTGCTTGAATTCTCCTGAGTTTCCCTCAAAAACAATATTAAATCAAGCCTCTAAACGGATTCTGCAACTACAGAACCTACAAAGAGACAGAGAGACACAATCTTCCCAAAAAAAAATGAAAAATAGCATGCTACAGTCTGTTCCATCAATATCAGTCCTTTCTTTGGAGGTGGATAGCATGTTTCATCTTTAGTCCTTCAGGATTGTCTTGTATCATTGTATTGTTGAGAAGAGTCAAGTCATTCACAGTTCTTCATCAAAAAATATTGCTGTCTCTGTGCACAATGGTCTCTTGATTCTGCTCACTTTACTATATAGAGGGTACAGGTGTGAACTGAATATAAAGGGATAAAATCTTTTAAAAAAATAAAATTAAGGTATGAGAAAGGAATGCACTGGGAGAAAGGGAAAGGGATAGGTGTAATGGAGTAAAGTATCTCACATTTAAAAAAGCAAGAAAAAGCTTGTGAAGTGGACAGGAAGACAGGGCAGGTGCGGGGGAGTGAGTGAACCTTACTCTCATCAGAATTGGCTCAAAGAGGGAATAACATACACATTCAATTGGGTTTAGTAATCTGTCTTAACCAGCAGGAAAGTAGGAGGGGGAGGGGATAAGGGTGGGTGATAGAAGGGAGAATATATTGGGGGAGAGGCAGCCAGAAGCAAAACACTTGAGAAAGGACAGGGTGAAAGAAGATATAGAACAGAGTAAATGTCATGGGGAAGGAATAGGATGGAGGGAAATATAGTTAGCAATAGTAACTGTAAAAATATTTCGAATATTTTGAGTTTGTTTTACAAAAGCCTTATTCCTCAAACACAATGAGAACTGAGTCAAATTTATTAAAATAAGAGACATTTCCCAGTTGATAAGTGATCAAAAGATATGAAGAGTTTTCAGATGAAATAAGGTATCTAGATCCATATTTTTAAAATGCTCTAACTCACTATTGATTAGAAAGATGCAACTCAAAACAATTCTGGGGTACTACTCATGCCTACTGGATTGAGTAATAGGACAGCAAAGGAAAATGCCAAATGTTGTTGGGGATATGGGGAAAATGAGACATTAATAAACTCTTGGTAAAGTTGTAAACTGATTCAAACATTCTGTAGAGCAATTCAGAACTATGGCCAAAGGGCTATACAACCATGCATACTCGTGAACCTAGTAATTACACTACTAGGTCAGAATCCAAAGTGAGAGAAAATTAAAAGTTGAATTCAAAATTGAGGAGATGCCCATCAATTGGGGAAGGGCTGAACAAATTCTCGGATGAGATTATGATGGAACACTATTGTGCTATAAGAAATGATGAGTAGGTTGCTCTCAAAAAAACCTGAAAAGACCTACATATGCTGACAAAAAGTTAAATGTACTGTATAGAATGTAACAGAAATATTGTAAGATGATCAGCTGTGAATGACTTAGCTATTTTCAACAATACAATGATCCAGGACAACTCTGAAGGACTTATTAAAAATGAGATCCATCTCAAGAGAAAGAACTGATGGTGTCTGAATGCAGACTGAAACATGATTTTGGTTTTTAGTTTCTTTTTCTTAAGGGATTTTTTGTCTGATTTTTTCACAACCTGACTAAAATGGAAATGTTTAGCATGACTACACACATTTAAATTATATTGAATTGCTTGTATTTTTTATTTATTTAGAATTTTTCCCAAGTTACATGTAAAAACCAAATTTTCACATTGATTTCTTTCTTTTGTTTTTTGGGTGTTTTTTTTTTTGGTTGTTTATTTGCAGGGCAATGGGGGTAAAGTGACTTGCACAGGGTCACACAGCTAGTAAGTGTCAAGTGTCCGATACTGGATTTGAACTCAGATCCTCCTGCATCCAGGGCTTTATCCATTGTGCTACCTAGCTACCCCCACAACACAAAGTTTTAAAAATCAATGTGAGGTGTTGAGGTGGGTGGAATGAGAAATGAGAGAAAGAAGGGAGCTAGTTCTTTGCTTCTATTGTATTTGCCAAGTAGAATGATCTCTTGACTGCAAAATTAAAAATAAATACTTAGGACAATGATCTGAAAAAAAAAATCAATGTGAGGGGGCAGCTAGGTAGCACAGTGGATAAAGCACTGGCCTTGGATTCAGGAGGACCTGAGTTCAAATCCGACCTCGGACACTTGACAATTACTAGCTGTGTGACCCTGGGCAAGTCACTTAACCCCAATTGCCTCACCAAACAAAACAAAACAAAACAAAAGCAACAAAACAAAAACAAACAAAAAGAAAACCAAAAACCTTTGTGTTGTGAATTCTCTTCCTTCCTCCGTCCCCACCCCAGTTAAGAACTAAAACAATTCAATATAAGTTATACATGTTCAGTCATGCAAAACATTTCTACGTAAGTCAGGTCACGAAAGAAAACAGAAACAAAATTTAGAAAGAGGAACTAACAAAAAATATACTTCAATCTGTATTTAGATACCATCAATTCTTTCTCTGTAAATGGATTACATTTTTCATAAGTCCTTCTGATAGCATCCTGCTCATCATTTCTTAGAGCACAATAGTGTTCCATCCTAATCTCATCCCACATTTTGTTCAGCCATTCTCCAATTGAAGGGCATCCCCCCAATTTTGAATTCAACTTTCTTTAAATCTGTTTTAGGATACCAACCTAGTGGTGGTATTGCTAGTTTCGAAGAGTATGCATGGTTTTATAATCCTTTGGCCATAGTTCCAAATTGCCCTACAGAATGCTGGAATCAGTTTACCACTTTACCAAGAGTGTATTGTCTCATTTTCCTCATATTCCTCACAACATGTGACATTTTCCTCTGTGTCCTATTGTCCAATCTAATAAGTATGAGGTAGTACCCAGAATTGTTTTGACCTGAAACTCTCCAATCAATAGTGAGGTAGAGGTTTGTTGTTTCTTTTTTTTTTCATATGGCTATAGGTGGCTTTGATTATTTCATCTGAAATCTTCATGTCTTTTGATCATCTATCAATTGAAATCTTCATGTCTTTTGATCATCTATCAATTGGGGAATGGCTCTCTTCTTTACACATTTGACTCAGTTCTCTATGTATTTGAGAACTGAGGTTTATCAGACAAACATGCTCCAAATTTTTTTCACAATTACTATTAAACCTCCATTCTATTGCTTCCCCTTGATATTTACTCTATTTTCTATCTTCTTTCACACTATTGCTTCTCAAAAGTGTTTTGCTTCTGACTGTCTCCTCTCCCAATCTGCCCGCCCTTTCTTCAACCTTACCTCCTTATCCCCTTCCCTTCCCACTTTTCCACATGGCAAGATATATTACTATACCCACTTGAATGTGTATATTATTCCCTCTTTGAGCCAATTCTGATGAGAATAAGGCTCATTCATTCCCCTGCACCTTCCCCATCTTCCCCTCTACTCTATAAGATTTTTCTTACTTCTTTTATGTGAGATGCTTTATCCCATTCCACCTCTCCCTTTCCCTTTCCTGCAGTCCATTCCTCTCACCCCTCAATTTTATTTTAAAGATGTTATCATGAGGCAGCTAGGTGGCACAGTGGACAAAGCATCAGCCTTATATTCAGGAGAACCTGAGCCCAAATCTGGCCTCAGACACCCAACACTCACCAGCTGCATGACCCTGGGGAAGCCACCCAAACCTGACTGCCCCACAAAAAAAAAGATGAAAAAAATAAATGCTTTCATATATAATCTTTCACATTCAACTCACACCTCTGCCTTCTGTCTAAATATATTCCATTCAGCTGTCCTAATAATGAGAAAGTTCTTATGAGTTAGAAGTATCATCTTCCTATATAGGAATGTAAACAGTTTCATCTTTTAATATCCCTCATGATTTCTTTTTCTTGTTTGTTTTTTTGATGATTCTCTAGGGTCTTGTATTTGAAAGTCAAATTTTCTATTTAGTTCAGGTCTTTTCATCACAAATGCCTGAATCCTCTCTTTCATTGAATTCCATTTTTTTCCCTTAGCTGAGCTCCAGAAGTAACCACTGCTTCAGCTGATTCTGAGGCTACAAGGTCAGCCTCCCTGGGGCTGGATCTATGCTGGCATGGCCCAGGTGTTTGGGCTCCACTATCACCCTGGTACAACAGACATTTTCTGATGACCTTTAAAGCCATCTTTGGCTGGATAATGATCTCACCTCATCCTTTTGTGGGTTCTGATGCTCCAGGATTTGTCTTATGGCATTATTTGAAGCCATTTGGAGGTATTTTGGGGAGTGATCTAGGAAGTCACTGCCTTTCCTCCTCCATCTCGGCTCTGCCCAAATTTCTTGCATTCTTAAAGGGGAGTGGGAGGGGGAGGAAGGAAAAGGATTTAGAAAATATAGTTTTAAATGGACATTAAAATTGTTTTTACACATAATTGGAGAAAAAATTAAATTCTAAATAAATGCAGAAAACCATGCAGGACAAAATACAAACATTCAGAAATTTTTTAAAGTTTAAACTATTTTATGAACAAAATCAGCACTGAAGAGATTATTTGCTTCTTGAAAACCCTGAACAACAAACATGCAGGAGTGAATAAATACAGCAAGCAAGAAGAGCAATGGAAACAAAAAAACAACTAAAATGCTACTTTCTAAATATAAACAAGGAGACAGGGGTGAAGACTTAAATCTCAAAGAGTTATAAGGAAAGAAATAGAGTGGAGGCATTATGGATTAAATCTTGCAACACCCTGCCTACAGGTGAATCAATATTTCCTTTATGAGACTACATTACAACATTGGAAGAACCACAACAAGAGGGAGTGGAACAAGAGAACAGACAGGAGTGTGAGATGCAACAAGGTCAAATCAAAGTTTAACAAGAAATTGACTTCTGTGGTCTCAAAAAGAGAAAAAAACTATAGGGGGTGAGTGAGGAGAAAGGGGAAAGATTTTTAAAAAGAATGGGAATAAGGAAATCTTACTTTGGAGATAAAAGGGAGTTTAACTTATAAATGTTCCTGCTGACAAAGAGAGATGGTCGGTGAAAAGAAATAAAGAACTTACTCTGCATGAGATCTGGAGGATTTGGTGCTTGAAAAGTCTCCTTGTCTGGGGCGGCTAGGTGGCACAGTGGATAGAGCACCGGCCCTGGAGTCAGGAGTACCTGAGTTCAAATCCGGCCTCAGACACTTAAGACTTATTAGCTGTGTGACCCTGAGCAAGTCACTTAACCCCAATTGCCTCACTTAAAAAAAAAAAAAAAGAAAAGAAAAGAAAAGTCTCCTTGTCCAAAGAAGCTGAATTTGGAACCCCTAGGGAAAACTGACCCCTAGAAGAGTTGGAGAGCATGGACTCAAAGAGGAGATTTATAGCAAATGTAAAGAAAATTGATCAAATGACTCTCAAAGCTATTCATAGGACATACATATATTCTTGTGGGTTTTTTTTTTTGGTTTTTTGGTTTTGTTTTTCTTGCAAGGCAATGAGGGTTAGGTGACTTGCCCAGGGTAACAGATCTAGTCAGTGTCAAGTATCTGAGGACAGATTTGAACTCAGGTCCTCCTTGAATCCAGGGCCGGTGCTTTCTCCACTATGCCACCAAGCTGCCCCCCATAGGAGATATATTCTTTTTTTTTTTTTTTTTTGGTGAGGCAACTGGGGTTAAGTGACTTGCCCAGGGTCACACAGCTAGTAAATACAGGAGATATATTCTTAACCAAACAAAAGACAGAAAGTATTACAAAAGATGAGATAGATATCTTTGATTATTTGAAATTGAAGTTTATTCACAGAAAAGAAAATCAATATACCTAGGAAAAGAATGGGGGAAAAAATCTTTATTTCAAATTAATCTGTTGAGAATTTGCTAACCTTGATATAAAATAAATGAAGAAACACACACACACACATATATATATATAATTATTATTAATAATAGCCACTTCTTACTAGATTAGTGGTCAAAGGATATGTACAAACAGTTCCAAAAAAGAAATATGGAAATATTCACAACTACATGAAAGAATACTTCAAATCACATTAATAAGAGAAATTCAAATGAAAACACCCCTGAAGTTTTCTATTGTACTTTCTAAATTCTCAAAAATGACAAGAAATGGCAATGGTTAACTTTGGAGTGTTTTTGGAATGATGGAACTGTAGTACATAGTTAATAGAGCTATAAAATGTTTAAAACTATTTTTAAAAACATTTTGAAACTATTCCAATAGAGTAATAAAAATGTCCACATTCTTTGAAACAGATACTTCATTACTGGTGCTACACCCCAAGAAAGCCATTCACAAGAACAAAGTAAAAGTCTCCATAGGCACCAAAATAGCCATAACCACATTTTTGCTTTAGTTAAGAATTGGAAACACAGTATATGCCCATTGCTTGGGGGAATGTCTAAACATGAATAAAATTGAATATTTCTGTGCTGTAAGCAACTTGTGGGTAATTAATATAGAGAAATATTGAACGTTCTATATAAACTGATGAAGCATGAAGTAAGTATAGCCAAGAAAACAGTTTTTACAGTAACATTAACAGTGCAAATAAAAAAAAATCTAACAAATCAAAAGGAAATGTAATGGAATTATAAAGATCAAATAGGTCTTGGATGAAAACAAATGAGAAGACAGCTCAAACCTACCCCATCTTGGAGGTGGAAGGTTCATAATTATCTTTATGTTTTCACACTTCTGATATTTTTTCCTTTCTAAAAAAATACTATTGTTCTTATGAGATAGCCTTCTGTGAAGGTGAATGTCAGGGATATTTGGAATAATTAGGATGGAGTAAAAAAGAAACAGAAATCATCAATAAAAACTTATTTCAAAAAAGAAAATGAAGAACATTAAGGAATGGAATTTTTACTCTAGTATTTATATGAGAAAGAGGAAAGCAAAGTTAGAACAGCAGTAGTAGCTGGGGACATTTTTGAGGGGTAGAATGACTGGAGTTTGGGATGAGATACAAGAATAGGTTTATGAAAGTTAATGAAAAAGAAGAGATGGAATGATATAAAATATCATGGTCAAATAGAAGTTTATAATTTTTCATTAAGAAGGTGGGAGAGAGAAGCCAGGAAGTTGTCTGAGCTCATTCGAATTTCCTTCCAAAACAATATTAAATCAAGCCTCTAAATGGATCCTGAAAGTACAGAACCTACAAAAAGAAAGAGAGACACAATCTTTCAACTTGAGATAATTTAGAACACATAATGAAAGGTCAATCTCACATGCGCAAAAGGGGAGTGCAGTTCAGCTCAGTGCACCACAGCACGGAAGGGGTCTGGGCAAGTCAGCAGAAGGCTCTTGGCCACAGCACAGAAACTGAGACCCTTTGATCCTGCTTCAACAGGCTGGTGGTGAAGTAGGCTAGTTGTGAGATCTACAAGCACCAGCTGAGAGGGCAAGCTCTCAGTTGAACTCCAGGTGCAACTAGGCCAAGCCATCCTAGCACAGGAAGCAAGTGCAGGGAGCAAACCCAGGGAACAAGCCTAGAAATATGAGGAATCCACAAGCCCCAGAGGCCTCAGAACAGCAAGCTAGTGACCCAGCCCCTAACCCCCATCACAAGAAGCTTCAAATAGTGCCCCCTGTGCCCCAGGAGCATACCTCTGCTTTAAAAGTAAAAATAAACAAATAAATATAAATGACAATATGAATAAGAAACAGAAAAGGATCCTTACAATTGAGAGATTCTGTGTCAGGGAAGACAAAAACACAAACCCAGTGAGGACAATATCTCAAAATGCCTACATGTGAAGCCTTAAAAGGTAAGAGGAATTGGTCTCAAGACCAAAAATCCTTGGAAGAACTAAAAAAAAAGATTTTAAGAATCAAATGAGGGGGCAGCTAAGTGACACAGTGGTTATAGCACTGGCCCTGGATTCAAGAGGACCTGAGTTCAAATCCAGCCTAAGACACTTGACACTTAACTAGCTGTGTGACCCTGGGAAAGTCATTTAACCCTCATTGCCCTGCCAAAAATAAAAATCAAATGAAAGAAATAGAAGAAAAAAATGGGGAAAGAAATAACAGAAATGAAAGCTACATAAGATAATTATGAAAAAAGAATCAACATCTTGGAAAAGGAAGCACAAAAATTAGTTGAAGAAATCAAATCCTTAAAAAATACAACTGGCCAAATGGAAAAGGAGGTGCAAAAGCTTACTGAAGAAAACATTGCTTTAAAAAATTTGAAATATACAGGTGTAAGATAATGACTCCATGAGAAACCAGGAATCAATCAAACAAAATCAAAAGAAGAAAAAAATACAAGAAAATGTGAAATACCTCACTGGAAAGTGTGAGTGAGATTTTTCCCAACTCTTAGATATGAGATTTAAATATGATAGTAATAAGTATTATAGACTACAAATAGTCATTTACTAATGTTTAAGTTGTCTCTAGTCTCTTGGGTTAGGATATTATGTAACTTGCTCTCAATATACTCTGAGAATTCTTTACTGGCTTAAGCGAATGCAAAAATTAGGAGAGAAATGTTGTAATATGCTCCTTGACCATCATTTTTCCATTGTGGTTAACCAAGGTCCTAAAGATAGTCTTTTCTAAGCCAAAGGGACCAAAGAATTTAAGAAAATGACTGACCAGGACACTTCATCATGTATATGAATGCTTGGTCCCTAAGTTGTTGTCCTAGATGATCAACCAATTAGCTGAAAAGATATGACCTTTCTGTCAAGAAATGAGGCACTCCCTGTCTATTAACAGTTAAAGGAACATCTGTAAGAATTTCAGAATCTCAACTGAATGTATGAAGTATACCATTTGGCCTTGTGATGTAGATAAAATGGGAGGTATTAATGTCTTAAAATATTAAGGTATTTAGGCCACATAGGGGTATAAAAGTCTGAGAAGAGTATTGCTCAGAGTCTTTCAAGTCCTACCCCTGACTGACTGGCTTTATTGTGAGACAGGATACCTCTCTCAATAAACCTGTTTGTTTGGGTTTTTTTGTGGGGCAATGGGGGTTAAGTGACTTGCCCAGGGTCACACAGCTAGTAAGTGTCAAGTGTCTGAGGCTGGATTTGAACTCAGGTACTCCTGAATCTAGGGCTGGTGCTTTATCCACTGTATCACATAGCTGCCCTAAATTTATTTTCTAAGTCATGGAGACTTCAGTTTCTTTTTTTCATCCAACCTAGAAATTTTCGTGACAAAAGACAACAGACCAAGAAAATAGATCCAGGAGAGATAATTTGAGAATTACAGGACCACTTGAAACCCATGATCAGAAAAAGAGTCTAGACACCATATTCCAGGAAATTATTATGGAGAACTGCCCTGATATTGTAAAATCAGAGGATAAAATAGTCATTGAAAGAAACTACTAATCACGTCCTGAAAGAAACCCCAAAAGGAAAACTCCAAGGAGTATTGTAGCCAAATTCCAGAATTTTCAGGTGAAGGAGAAAATATTGCAAGCAGCCAGAAGGAAACAATTCATGTATTGTGGAGCCACAGTAAGGATTGCACAAGACCTGGCAGCTTCAACATTAAAGGATCAGAAAGCTTGAAATATGATATTCCAGAAGGCAAAGAATCTTGGATTGTAACCAAAAATCAACTACCCAGGAAAATTGGGCATTCTCTTTCAGGGGAAAAGATGGACATTCAATGTGTGAGAACCAGCACTCCCCCTAGCCCCCTGCCCTGGCCCCTGCTGAGAGAGCATGATGGGTCCCAGCATCTGGAAATTGCCTCACAATTCATGGACTGCCTTCAGGTCATGTCAATCAATGAACTTGAATGCTACCAGCCAATTAGCTTGGAGGTGTGTGGGGACAAGCCCTCTTCCAATCCTACAGGGAGCTTCCACTCAAACTGATTCAAGGACTGACTATCTTTGGGAGCATGATCTACTAGGTGGAGATGGTTCTCCTCTCTCTCTCTCTCTCTCTCTCTCTCTCTCTCTCTCTCTCTCTCTCTCATAGATTTAAGCTATGTTTCTCTATTCTTTCAGAGACATGTGTTTTCTTTGTATTAACCCCTTTACTCTTTAATCAATGCTTAATGCCTAAACTGTTATTAAAGCTTCTAATTTATGAGTAAATCCTAGCTTGTTTTCCCCCACACTGGGGATAGAAAAAAGGTGACCACACATTAGATTTTAAATGTCACAAGTGAAATAGGGGACTTTCAAGGTTTCCTAAAGAAAAGACAATAACTGAACAGAAAATTTGATCTTCAAATACAAGACTCAAAATAAGTATAAAAAGATAAACAGAAAAAAACATTATTCAATAGGGTTAAACTGCTTACATTCCTACATGGAAAGATTATACTTATAACTCTTGAGAACTGTATCTCTATTTGGTCAAATAGAACATGCATACATAGAGGGTATAAGTATAAATTGTCTTTAATGTGATGATATAAAGAAAATTAAGGGGTAAAAAAGCAAGTAAATGGGGAGAAGAGGAAAGCAGAGGTAGAATGTGGTTAATTATATCATATGAAGAGGCACAAAAATGAATACGTTATAATAGAGGGAAAGAAGTGGAAGGTGAACATCGTTTCAACCTTATTCTCATCAGATTGCATTCAAAGAGGGAATACAATATACTCTCATTGGATAAAGAAATTTAGCTTGTACTTTAGGGAAGTAAAAGGGTAAGAGGAAAAGGGGGGGCACTGATAGAAGGAAGGGCAGAAGCAGGGGAGGAAAGGGTAAAGAAAAGAGGGAGAGTAGGTTGGAGCAGGGAGGGGTCAGAAGCAAAACACTGGTAAAGAGGAATAGGGTGAAAGAAGAAAAAAATTTACAAAGGGGGAAAATAGGATGGAGGGAAAAGACAATAATCATAACTGAATGCGAATGGTATGAACTCTCCCATAAAATGCAACCCACTAGCAGACTGGATTACAAAACAGAATCCTACAATTTGTTGTTTACAAGAAACACATTTTATGCAGAGAGATACACACAGAGAAAAGGTAAAAGGTTGGAGCAGAATATATTATGCTTTATCTGAGGTCAAAAAAGCAGGGTTAGCAATTCTTATCTCAGACAAAGCAAAATCAAAAATAGATTTAATTAAAAGAGATAAGGAAGGAAAATACATCTTGCTAAAAGGTGCCATAGACAATGAAGTAATATCAATACTAAACATATATTCACCAAGTATTATAGCATCCAAGTTCTTGGAGTATAATTTAAATGAGTTACAAGAAGAAATAGACAGCAAAATTATACTTGTTTGGGATATGAACCTTCCCATATCAGAATTAGATAAATCTAAATATAAAATAAATATGAAAGAAGTTAAAGTTAAATAAGTGAATAGAATTTTAGTAAAGTTAGATATGACAGACATCTGGAGAAAATTGAATGGGGATGGAAAGGAATATACCTTTTTCTAAGCAGTACATGAAACATACGCAAAAAACTGACCTTGTATTAGGGCAAAAAAACTCACAGTCAAGTATAGAAAGGCAGAAATAGGAAATACATCCTTCTCAGATCATGATTCAATAAAAATTACATGTAATAAAGAGCCATGGAAAAATGGACTAAATTTAATTGGAAACTAAATAATATCATCCTAAAAATGAGTGGATCAAACAACAAATCTTAGAAACAATCATTAACTTCACCCAAGAGAATATCAATAATGAGACAACATACCAAAGTAGGAGATCGATGAATAAGGCATGCAAAAAAAAAAGCAAAAAAAATGAACAAATTAAGTATCCCAAATTAAATACTGAATTGGAAATCCTGAAAATCAAAGGAGAAAATAATAAAATTGAAAGTAAGAAAACTATAGAATTAATCAATAAACTAAGAGCTGGTTTTATGGAAAAAAAAATCAATAAAATAGATAAACCTTTGGTAAATTTGATTGAAAAAATGAACAAAAACAAAACAGCATTATCACAAATGAAAGGGGGTGAATTAATAGCAAGGCCAATAAATTGGAAAATCTAAATGAAATGAATGAACATTTAAAAAAATATAAACTGCCTAGATTAATGGAAGAGGAAATAAAATCCTTAAATAAACCCATTTTAGAAAAAGTTGAAAAAGTCATCAATGAAATCCCTGAGAAAAAATCAAAATGGCCAGATGAGTTTACAAATGAATTCTACCAAACAATTGAAGAACAATTAATTCCAATAATATACAATTTGGAAAAATAGTTGAAGAAGGAGTTCTACCAAATTCGTTTTATGACACAAACATGGTTTTGTTACCTAAACAAGGCAGAGCCAAAACAGAGAAAGAAAATTTTATAGACCAATTTCCCTGGGGCAGCTAGGTAGCACAGTGGATAAAGCACTGGCCTTGGATTCAGGAGGACCTGAGTTCAAATTCAGCCTCATACACTTGACACTTAACTAGATGTGCAACCCTGGGCAAGTCACTTAACCTTCATTGCCCTGCAAAAACAAAAACAAAAACAAAAATTAAAAAAAAAAACAATTTCCCTAATGAATATTGATAATAAAATCTTAAATAAAATATTAGCAAGGAGATTACTGCAATTTATTACCACAATAATACATAATGACCAGATGGGATTGATACCAGGAATGCAGGGCGGGTTCAACATTAGGAAAATTATCAACATAATTAATCACATCGATAACAAAACTAGCCAAAATCATATCATTATCTCAATAGATGCAGAGAAAGCTGTTGACAAAATACAGTATTCATTCCTATTAAAAACACTAAAGAGCATAGGAATAAGTGGACCTTTCCTTAAAATAATAAGCAGTATCTACCTAAAACCATCAGCAGACAATATGTGTCATGGGGATAAGTTAGAAACATTCCCAAGAAGATCAGGTGTGAAACAGGAATGTCCATTATCACCTCTTTCATTTAATATTGTACTAGAAATATTAGGTTTAGCAATACGAGAAGAAAAAGGAATTAAAGAAATTAGAATAGGCAAGGAGGAAACAAAACTTTCACTCTTTGCAGTTGCTATGATGGTAAACTTAGAGAATCCTAAAGAATCAACTCAAAATCTACTTGAAATGATTAACAACTTTAGCAAAGTTGCAGGATATAAAATAAATCCACATAAATCATCAGCATTTTTATACATGACCAACAAAGCTCAGCAGTAAGAGATATAAAGCAAAATTCCATTTAAAGTAACCAAAGACATTATAAAATACTTGGGAGTCTATCTGCCAAAAAAACCCATGAACTCTATGAACACAATTAGAAAAAACTTTTCACATAAATAAAATCAAATCTAAATGATCAGAAAAATATCAGTTGCTCATGAATAGGCCGAACTAATATAATAAAAACAACAATTCTACCTAAATTAATTTAGTTATTCAGTGTCATACCAATTAGACTACCTAAAAATTAATTTATAGAACTA